>NW_017193730.1:0-9671 GCF_001704415.2 Capra hircus
GGAATTTTTTCCCGACCACGCAGGGAAAGGATCCCTCCTCTTTGAGCTATGAGACGGAAACGGGCCTCTTCTGGATGTGGGCGGGACTCTCGTGCTTCCTCTCAAGTGGAGACGGGTATGTCGGGAACTTCTTGAGTTGCCAGCAAGGGTGTGAAGACCCTTTGGAAGTTCCAGATGTTTAGAATTGATTAGCCTCGAGACGCCTCAGCGGAAATGGGCCTCATCTCGCCTGGGAGGGGAGAACCTCCTGGATTTTCTCGAGTTGCCGGCAGATGCTCTCAACTTACGACGGGGACCTCAGGGACCCGCTCTAGTGGCCTCAGGAAAGGCCAGTCCCCATGTGAGTTGCTCAGGGGCCTCTGGGAATTCCTCTCCCGTCGATGCCGGGCCTAAGATCTTGTGTGGAGTCCGGTGCCGAAGCTGAGGATTCCTCTCCAGTGCTGACATGGACCTTGGGGTACTTCTGGTGTCTCCCCAGGGGAGTCAGTCCTCGTCTCGATTGGGGCATGCTCGTGCGCTTTCCTCCCGAGCTGTAGCAGCAGTGTCACGCTTCCTTCGCGTGGATCAAGGGATCTGTGGCTTTCCCTCGAGGCTTTCCCACGAGGCTTTCCCACGAGCTTTCCCCACAGGGCTGTCCCACGTGCCACCGTGGTGTGAGTCGATCCTCGGCTTGAAGTCGAGGCCGTGCAGGGAAAACAGGTTTACCTGGAATGGACGGAGACATCTAGTTGACTCTGGGAATGGTGGCACGACCCTGGAGTTACTCTCGCCTTTCCTGTGGAGAGCGCCTCCTCTTGAAATGCGATGGGAACGCCGGGAATTCTTTCCCGACACGCAGGAAAGGATCCCTCCTCTCGAGCTAGGAGGCAGAAACGGGGCTCGTCTGGATGTCAGCGGGACTCTCGTGCTTCCACTCAAGTGGAGACGGGTATGTCGGGGAACTTCTTGAGTTGCAGCCAGGGTGTGAAGGACCCTTTGGAAGTTCCAGAGGTTAGGTGTGATTAGCCTCGAGACTCCTCAGCGGAAATGGGCCCCATGTTCGCCTGGATGGAAGAACCTCCTGTGTTTCTCGAGTTGCGGCAGGTGCTCTTGACTTATGCCTGGCACCTTAAGGGACCTGCTCTGGTGGCCTCAGGAAAGGCCAGTCCCCTTGCGATTTGTTCGGGGCCTCTCGGGATTCCTCTCCCGTCGATTCCGGGGCCTAAGACCTTTGTCTGGAATCGGTGCCTGAACCTGAGGATTCCTCTCCAGTGCTGACATGGATCTTGGGTTACTTCTGGAGTCTCCCCAGGGGAGTCAGTCCTCGTCTCGTGTGGGGGCATGCAGTTGCGCTTTCCTTCAGAGCTGTAGCAGCAGTGTCACGCTTCCCTTCGGTGGATCAAGGAATCTGTGGCTTTCCCTCGAGGTTTTCCCACGAGGCTTTCCACGAGGCTTTCCCACGAGGGCTTTCCCACGAGGTTTCCCACAGGGCTGACCCACGTGTCACCGTCGTGTGAGTCGATCCTCGGCTTGAAAGTCGAGGCAGTGCAGGGAAAACAGGTTTCCCTGGAATGGACTGAGACATCTGGGGGACTCTGGGAATGGTGGCACGACCCTGGAGTTCTCTCTCGCCTTTCCTGTGGAGATCGCCTCCTCTTGAGATGCGAGGGAATGCCGGGAATTCTTCCCGACCACGCAGTGAAAGGATCCCTCCTCTCGAGCCATGAGGCGGAAACGAGGCTCCTCTGGATGTGGTGGGGACTCTCGTGCTTCCTCTCGACTGGAGACGGGTATTTCGGGGAAATTCTTGAGTTGCAGCAAGGGTTTGAAGGACTCCTTGGAAGTTCCATAGGTTAGGTGTGATTAGCCTCGAGACGCCTCAGGGGAAATTGGCCTCATCTCGCCTGGAAGGGAGAACCTCCTGGATTTTCTCGAGTTGCTGCAGGTGCTCTCGACTTACGACGGGACCTCAGGGACCCTCTCTGGTGGCCTCAGGAAAGGCCAGTCCCCATGCGAGTTGCACGGCGGCATCTCGGGATTCCTCTCCCGTCGATGCCGGGCCTAAGACCTTGCTTGGAGTCGGTGCTGGAACCTGAGGATTCCTCTCCAGTGCTGACATGGACCTTGGGTACTTCTGGAGTCTCCTCAGGGAGTCATTCCTCGTCTCGAGTGGGGGCATGCACGTGCGCTTTCCTCCCGAGCTGTAGCAGCAGTGTCACGCTCCCCTTCACGTGGATCAAGGGATCTGTGGCTTTCCCTCGAGGCTTTCCCATGAGACTTTCCCACGAGGCTTTCCCACAGGGCTGTCCCACGTGCCACCGTCGTGTGTGAGACGATCCTCGGCTTGAAAGTCGAGGCAGTGCAGGAAAACAGGTTTCCCTGGAATGGCCTGAGACATCTGGGGACTCTGGAATGGTGGAACGACCTGGAGTTCCTCACGCCTTTCCTGTGTAAAGCGTCCCCTCTTGAGATGCGACGGGAATGCCGAGAATTCTTTCCCGACCTCGGAGGGAAAGGATCCCTCCTCTCGAGCTATGACGTGGAAACGGGGCTCCTCTGAATGTGGGCGGGACTCTCGTGCTTCCTCTCGAGTGGAGACGGGTTTGTGGGGATCTTCTTGAGTTGCAGCAAGGGTGTGAAGGACCCTTTGGAAGTTCCAGAGGTTAGAGTGATTAGCCTTGTGACACCTCAGCGGAAATGGGCCTCATCTCGCCTGGAAGGGAGAACCTCCTGTATTTTCTCAAGTTGCTGCAGGCTCTCATCCTACGACAGGGACCTCAAGGATCCGCTCTGGTGGCCTCAGGAAAGGACAGTCCCCATGTGAGTTGCTCGGGGCCTCTCGGGATTCCTCTCCCGTCGATGCCAGGCCTAAGACCTTGTGTAGTCGGTGCCGGAACCTGAGGATTCTTTCCAGTGCTGACATGAACTTGGGGTACTTCTGGAGTCTCCACAGGGGAGTCAGTCCTCGTCTCGAGTAAGGGCATGCACGTGAACTTTCCTCCCGAGCTGTAGCAGCACTGTCAAGCTTCCATTCGCGTGGATCAAAGCATCTGTGGCTTTCCCTCGAGGCTTTCCCACGAGACTTTCCCACGAGGCTTTCCCACCAGGCTTTCCCACAGGGCTGTCCCACGTGCCACCGAGGTGTGAGTCGATCCTCGGCTTGAAAGTCGAGGCAGTGCAGGGAAAACAGGTTTCCCTGGAATGGACTGAGACATCTGGAAGACTCTGGGAATGGTGGCACGACCCTGGAGTTCCTCTCTCCTTTCCTGTGGAGAGCGCCTCCAATTGAGATGCGAGGGAACGCCGGGAATTCTTTCCCGACCACGCAGGGAAAGATCCCTCCTCTCGAGCTATGAGGCGGAAACGGGGCTCCTCTGGATGTGGGCGGGACTCTCGTGCTTCCTCTCGAGTGGAGACGGGTACGTCGGGGAACTTCTTGAGTTGCAGCAATGGTGTGAAGGACCCTTGAAAGTTCCAGAGGTTAGGTGTAATTAGCCTGGGGACTCCTCAGAGGAAATGGGCCTCATCTCCCCTGGAGGGGAGAACCTCCTGCATTTTCTCGAGTTGGTGCAGGTGCTCTCGACTTACGACGGGGACCTCAGGGACCCGCTCTGGTGGCCTCAGGTAAGGCCAGTCCCCATGCGAGTTGCTCGGGGCCTCTCGGATTTCTCTCCCGTCGATGCCGGGGTCTAAGACCTTGTGTGGAGTCGGTGCCGGAACCTGAGGATTCCTCTCCAGTGCTGACATAGATCTTGGGGTACTTCTGGAGTCTCCCCAGGGGAGTCAGTCCTCATCTCGAGTGGAGGCATGCACGTGCGCTTTCCTCCCAAGCTGTAGCAGCAGTGTCACGCTTCTCTTTGCATGGATCAAGGGATCTGTGGCTTTCCCTCGAGGATTTCCCTAAGGGCTGTTGCAAGTGCCACCGTGGTGTGAGTGGATCCTCGTCCTGAAAGTCGAGGCAGTGTAGGGAATCAGGTTTCCCTGGAATGGACTGAGACATCTGGGGGACTCTGGGAATGGGGTGCACGAATCTGGAGTTCCTCTCGCCTTTCCTGTGGATAGCGCCTCCTCTTGAGATGAGTCGGGAACTCCGGGAATACTTGACCGACCACTCAGTGAAAGGATCCCTCCTCTCGAGCTAGGAGGCAGTAACGGGGCTACTCTGGATGTGGGCGGGACTCTCGTGCTTCCTCTCGAGTGGAGAGGGGTATTTCGGGGAACTTCTTGAGTTGCAGCTAGGGTTTGAAGGCCCGTTTGTTAGTTCCAGACGCTTGTTGATAAGCCTCGAGACGCCTCATCGGATATGGGCCACATCTCGCCTGGAGGGGAGAACCTCCTGGATTTTCTCGAGTTGCAGCAGGAGCTCTCGACTTACGACTTGGACCTCAGAGACCCGCTCTGTTGGCCTCATGAAAGGCCAGTCCCCATGCAAGTTGCTCGGGGCACTCTCCACAGGAAACGCGAGAGGAACTCCAGTGTCGTGCCACCATTCCCAGAGTTCCACAGATGTCTCAGTCCATTCCAGGGAAACCTGTTTTCCTTGCACTGCCTTGACTTTCAAGCCTAGGATCGACTCACACCACGGTGGCACGTGGGACAGCCCACTGGGAAAGCCTCGTGGGAAAGCCTCGAGGGAAAGCCACAGATTCCTTGATCCACGCGAAGGGAAGCATGACACTGCTAGGGACCCACTCCCCTGGGGGAGTCACTCTGGTGGCCTCAGGAAAGGCCAGTCCCCATGCGACTTGCTCGGGGGCCTCTCGGATTCCTCTCTCGTCGATGCCGGGGCCTAAGATCTTGTTTGGAGTCGGTGCCGGAACCTGAGGATTTCTGTCCAGTGCTGACATGGATCTTGGGGTACTTCTGGAGTCTCCCCAGGGGAGTCAGTCCTCGTCCCGAGTGGGGGCATGCACGTGCGCTTTCCTCCAGAGCTGTAGCAGCAGAGTCTCGCTTCCCTTCGCGTGGATCAAGGGATCTGTGGCTTTCCCTCGAGACTTTACCACGAGGCTTTCCCACGGGGCTTTCCCATAGGGCTGTCCCACGTGCCACCGTGGTGTGAGTCGATGCTCGGCTTGAAAGTCGAGGCAGTGCAGGGAAAACACATTTCCCTGGAATGGACTGAGACATCTGTGGGACTCAGGTAATGGTGTCACGACCCTGGAGTTCCCCTCGTCTTTCCTGTCGAAAGAGCCTCCTCTTGAGATGCGACCGGAACGCCGGGAATTCTTTCCCGAACACGCAGGGAAAGGATCCCTCCTCTAGAGCTAGGAGGCGGACACGGGGCTCCTCTGGATGTGGGCGGGACTCTCGAGCTTCCTCTCGAGTGGAGACGGGTATGTCGGGGAACTTTTTAGTTGCAGTAAGGATGTGAAGGACCCTTTGTAAGTTCCAGAGGTTAGGTGTGATTGACCTCGAAACGCCTCAGTGGAAATGGGCCTCATCTCGCCTGGAAGGGAGAACCTCCAGGATTTTCTCGAGTTGCGATAGGTGCTCTCGACTTACGACGGGGACCTCAGGTACCTGCTCTTGTGGCCTTTGGAAAGTCCAATCCCTATGCGAGTTGCTCGGGGCCTCTCGGGATTCCTCTCCCGTCGATGCCGGGGCCTACGATCTCGTGTGGAGTGGGTGCCGGAACCTGAGGATTCCTCTCCAGTGCTGACATGGATCTTGGGGTACTTCTGGAGTCTCCCCAGGGGAGTCAGTCCTCGTCTCGAGTGGGGGCATGCACGTGCGATTTCCTCCCGAGCTGTAGCAGCATTGTCGCGCTTCCCTTCGGGTGGATCAAGGATTATGTGGCTTTCCCTTGAGGCTTTCCCACGAGGCTTTCCCACGAGGCTTTCCACAGGGCTGTCCCACGTGCCACCGTGGTGTGAGTCAATCCTCGGCTTGAAAGTCGAGGCAGTGAAGGGAAACAGGTTTCCCTGGAATGGCCTGAGACATCTGGGGGACTCTGGGAATGGTGGCAAGACCCTGGAGTTCCTATCGCCATTCCTGTGGTTGCGCCTCCTCTTGAGATGCGAGGGGAACGCCGGGAATTCTTTCCGGATAACGCAGGGAAAGGATCCTTCCTCTCGAGCTATGAGGCTGAAACGGGCTCCTCTGGATGTGGGCAAGAATCTCGTGCTTCCTCTCGAGTGGAGAGGGGTATTTCGGGGAACTTCTTGAGTTGCAGCTAGGGTTTGAAGGCCCGTTTGTTAGTTCCAGACGCTTGTTGATTAGCATCAAGATGCCTCATCGGATATGGGCCACATCTCGCCTGGAGGGGAGAACCTCCTGGATTTTCTCGAGTTGCAGCAGGAGCTCTCGACTTACGACTTGGACCTCAGAGACCCGCTCTGGTGGCCTCATGAAAGGCCAGTCCCCATGTAAGTTGCTCGGGGGCTTCTCGGGAACCTCTCCCGTCGATGCCGGGGCCTAAGACTTTGTGTGGAATCGGTGCCGGAACCTGAGGATTCCTCTCCAGTGCTGCAATGGATCTTGGGGTATTTCTGCAGTCTCCCCAGGGGAGTCAGTCCTCGTCTCGAGCTGTAGCAGCACTGTCATGCTTCCCTTCTCGTGGATCAAGGGATCTGTGGCTTTCCCTCGAGGCTTTCCCACGAGGCTTTCCCACGAGGCTTTCCCAGTGGGCTGTCCCACATGCCACCGTGGTGTGAGTCGATCTTCGGCTTGAAAGTCGAGGCAGTGCAAGGAAAACAGGTTTCCCTGGAATGGACTGAGACAGGCTGGGGGACTCTGGGAATGGTGGCACGACCCTGGAGTTCCTCTCGTCTTTCCTGTGGAGAGCGAGTCCTCTTGAGATGCGACGGAAGTGCCCGGGAATTTTTTCCCGACCACGCAGGGAAAGGATCCCTCCTCTTGAGCTATGAGACGGAAACGGGGCTCTTCTGGATGTGGCCGGGACTCTCGTGCTTCCTCTCAAGTGGAGACGGGTATGTCGGGGAACTTCTTGAGTTGCAGCAAGGGTGTGAAGAACCCTTTGGAAGTTCCAGATGTTAGAATTGATTAGCCTCGAGACGCCTCAGCGGAAATGGGCCTCATCTCGCCTGGAGGGGAGAACCTCCTGGATTTTCTCGAGTTGCGGCAGATGCTCTCAACTTACGACGGGACCTCAGGGACCCGCTCTAGTGGCCTCAGGAAAGGCCAGTCCCCATGTGAGTTGCTCAGGGGCCTCTGGGAATTCCTCTCCCGTCGATGCGGGGCCTAAGATCTTGTGTGGAGTCGGTGCCGGAAGCTGAGGATTCCTCTCCAGTGCTGACATGGACCTTGGGTACTTCTGGTGTCTCCCCAGGGGAGTCAGTCCTCGTCTCGATTGGGGCATGCTCGTGCGCTTTCCTCCCGAGCTGTAGCAGCAGTGTCACGCTTCCCTTCGCGTGGATCAAGGGATCTGTGGCTTTCCCTCGAGGCTTTCCACGAGGCTTTCCACGAGGCTTTCCCACAGGGCTGTCCCACGTGCCACCGTGGTGTGAGTCGATCCTCGGCTTGAAAGTCGAGGCCGTGCAGGGAAAACAGGTTTACCTGGAATGGACGGAGACATCTAGTTGACTCTGGGAATGGTGGCACGACCCTGGAGTTACTCTCGCCTTTCCTGTGGAGAGCGCCTCCTCTTGAAATGCGATGGGAACGCCGGGAATTCTTTCCCGACCACGCAGGGAAAGGATCCCTCCTCTCGAGCTAGGAGGCGGAAACGGGGCTCTCGTCTGGATGTCAGCGGGACTCTCGTGCTTCCACTCAAGTGGAGACGGGTATGTCGGGGGAACTTCTTGAGTTGCAGCCAGGGTGTGAAGGACCCTTTGGAAGTTCCAGAGGTTAGGTGTGATTAGCCTCGAGACTCCTCAGCGGAAATGGGCCCCATGTCGCCTGGATGGAAGAACCTCCTGTGTTTCTCGAGTTGCGGCAGGTGCTCTTGACTTATGCCTGGCACCTAAGGGACCTGCTCTGGTGGCCTCAGGAAAGGCCAGTCCCCTTGCGATTTGTTCGGGGGCCTCTCGGGATTCCTCTCCCGTCGATTCCGGGGCCTAAGACCTTGTCTGGAATCGGTGCCTGAACCTGAGGATTCCTCTCCAGTGCTGACATGGATCTTGGGTTACTTCTGGAGTCTCCCCAGGGGAGTCAGTCCTCGTCTCGTGTGGGGGCATGCAGTTGCGCTTTCCTTCAGAGCTGTAGCAGCAGTGTCACGCTTCCCTTCGCGTGGATCAAGGAATCTGTGGCTTTCCCTCGAGGTTTTCCCACGAGGCTTTCCCACGAGGCTTTCCCACGAGGCTTTCCCACGAGGCTTTCCACAGGGCTGACCCACGTGTCACCGTCGTGTGAGTCGATCCTCGGCTTGAAAGTCGAGGCAGTGCAGGGAAAACAGGTTTCCCTGGAATGGACTGAGACATCTGGGGGACTCTGGGAATGGTGGCACGACCCTGGAGTTCCTCTCGCCTTTCCTGTGGAGATCGCCTCCTCTTGAGATGCGAGGGGAATGCGGGAATTCTTTCCCGACCACGCAGTGAAAGGATCCCTCCTCTCGAGCCATGAGCGGAAACGAGGCTCCTCTGGATGTGGTGGGACTCTCGTGCTTCCTCTCGACTGGAGACGGGTATTTCGGGGAAATTCTTGAGTTGCAGCAAGGGTTTGAAGGACTCCTTGGAAGTTCCAGGTTAGGTGTGATTAGCCTCGAGACGCCTCAGGGGAAATTGGCCTCATCTCGCCTGGAAGGGAGAACCTCCTGGATTTTCTCGAGTTGCTGCAGGTGCTCTCGACTTACGACGGGGACCTCAGGGACCCTCTCTGGTGGCCTCAGGAAAGGCCAGTCCCCATGCGAGTTGCACGGCGGCATCTCGGGATTCCTCTCCCGTCGATGCCCGGGCCTAAGACCTTGCTTGGAGTCGGTGCTGGAACCTGAGGATTCCTCTCCAGTGCTGACATGGATCTTGGGGTACTTCTGGAGTCTCCTCAGGGAGTCATTCCTCGTCTCGAGTGGGGCATGCACGTGCGCTTTCCTCCGAGCTGTAGCAGCAGTGTCACGCTCCCCTTCACGTGGATCAAGGGATCTGTGGCTTTCCCTCGAGGCTTTCCCATGAGACTTTCCCACGAGGCTTTCCCACAGGGCTGTCCCACGTGCCACCGTCGTGTGAGACGATCCTCGGCTTGAAAGTCGAGGCAGTGCAGGGAAAACAGGTTTACCTGGAATGGCCTGAGACATCTGGGGGACTCTGGGAATGGTGGAACGACCCTGGAGTTCCTCACGCCTTTCCTGTGTAAAGCGTCCCCTCTTGAGATGCGACGGGAATGCCGAGAATTCTTTCCCGACCTCGGAGGGAAAGGATCCCTCCTCTCGAGCTATGACGTGGAAACGGGGCTCCTCTGAATGTGGGCGGGACTCTCGTGCTTCCTCTCGAGTGGAGACGGGTTTGTTGGGGATCTTCTTGAGTTGCAGCAAGGGTGTGAAGGACCCTTTGGAAGTTCCAGAGGTTAGGAGTGATTAGCCTTGTGACACCTCAGCGGAAATGGGCCTCATCTCGCCTGGAAGGGAGAACCTCCTGTATTTTCTCAAGTTGCTGCAGGTGCTCTCATCCTACGACAGGGACCTCAAGGATCCGCTCTGGTGGCCTCAGGAAAGGACAGTCCCCATGTGAGTTGCTCGGGGGCCTCTCGGGATTCTCTCTCGATCTCCCGTCAGATGCCAGGGCCTAAGACCTTGTGTAGTC
>NW_017193731.1:0-9670 GCF_001704415.2 Capra hircus
AAGAGAAGAGATGTTCCGAGCAGGGCCTAAGATTCTTGTGAGGAGTGGGTGCTGGAACTGACTGAGGATTCCTCTCCAGTGCTGACATGGATCTTGGGCTACTTTCTGGTGGACTCCCCAGGGGAGTCAGTCCTGTCTCGAGTGGGGGCATGCAGGTGCCTTTCCTCCCGAGTGTAGCAGCAGTGTCACGCTTCCCTTCGCGTGGATGAAGGATCTGTGGCTTTCCCTCGAGGCTTTCCCACGAGGCTTTCCATGAGGCTTTCCACAGGGCTGTCCCACGTGCCACCGTGGTGTGAGTCGATCCTCGCTTGAAAGTCGAGGCAGTGCAGGGAAAACAGGTTTCCCTGGAATGGACTGAGACATCTGGGGACTCTGGGAATGGTGGCACGACCCTGGAGTTCTCTCGCCTTTCCTGTGGAGAGCGCCTCCTCTTGAGATGCGAGGGGGAACGCCGGGAATTCTTTCCACGCAGGAAAGGATCCCTCCTCTCGAGCTAGGCGGAAACGGGGCTCCTCTGGATGTGGGCGGGACTCTCGTGCTTCCTCTCGAGTGGAGACGGTATGTCGGGGAACTTCTTGAGTTGCAGCAAGGGTGTGAAGGACCTTTGGAAGTTCCAGAGTTAGTTGTGATTAGCCTCGAGAGCCTCAGCGAAATGGGCCTCATCTCGCCTGGAGGGAGAACCTCCTGGATTTTCTCGAGTTGCGGCAGGTGCTCTCGACTTACGACGGGGACCTCAGGGACCCGCTCTGGTGGCCTCAGGAAAGGCCAGTCCCCATGCGAGTTGCTCGGGGCCGCTGGGATTCCTCTCCGTCGATGCTGGGCCTAAGATCTTGTGTGGAGTCGGTGCGAACCTGAGGATTCCTCTCCAGTGCTGACATGGATCTTGGGTACTTCTGGAGTCTCCCCAGGGGAGTCAGTCCTCGTCTCGAGTGGGGGCATGCACGTGCGCTTTCCTCCCAGAGCAGTAGCTGCAGTGTCAGCGCTGCCTTCCCGTGGATTAAGGGATCTGTGGCTTTCCCTCGAGGCTTCCCAGGGCTGTCCCACGTACCACCGTGGTGTGAGTCGATCCTCGGCTTGAAAGTCGAGGCAGTGCAGGGAAAACAGGTTTCCCTGGAATGGACTGAGATTTCTGGGGGACTCTGGAATGGTGGCACGACCTGGAGTTCCTCTCGCCTTTCCTGTGGAGAGGCCTCCTCTTGAGATGCGACGGGAACACCCGGGAATTCTTTCCCGACCACGCAGGGAAAGGATCCCTCCTCTCGAGCTAGGAGGCGGAAACGGGCTCCTCTGAATGTGGCGGGACTTTCGTGCTTCCTCTCGAGTGGAGACGGGTATGTCGGGGAACTTCTTGAGTTGCAGCAAGGGTGTGAAGGACATTTGGAAGTTCCAGATGTTAGGTGTGATTAGCCTCGAGACGCCTCAGCGGAATGGGCCTCATCTCGCCTGGAGGGAGAACCTCTGGATTTTCTCGAGTTGGGGCAGGTGCTCTCGACTTACGACGGGGACCTCAGGGACCCGCTCTGGAGGCCTCAGGAAAGGCCAGTCCCCAGGCGAGTTGCTCGGGGCCTCTGGGGATTCCTCTCCCGTCGATGCTGGGGGCCTAAGACCTTGTGTGGAGTCGGTGCCGGAACCTGAGGATTCCTCTCCAGTGCTGACATGGATCTTGGGTACTTCTGGAGTCTCCCCAGGGGAGTCAGTCCTCGTCTCGAGTTGGGCATGCACGTGCGCTTTCCTCCCGAGCTGTAGCAGCAGTGTCACGCTTCCTTCCCGTGGATCAAGGAATCTGTGGCTTTCCCTCGAGGCTTTCAGAGAGGCTTTCCCACGAGGCTTCCACAATGGCTGTCCCACGTGCCACGGTGAGTGATTCGATCCTCGGCTTGAAAGTCGAGGCAGTGCAGGGAAAACAGGTTTCCCTGAAATGGACTGAGACATCTGGGGACTCTGGGAATGGTGGCACGACCCTGGAGTTCCTCTCGCCTTTCCTGTGGAGAGCGCCTCTTCTTGAGATGCGACAGGGAACACGGGAATTCTTTCCGACACAGGGAAAGGATCCCTCCTCTCGAGCTAGGAGGGAAATGGGCTCCTCTGGATGTGGGCGGATTCTCGTGCTTCCTCTCGAGTGGAGACGGGTATGTCGGGAACTTCTTGAGTTGCAGCAAGGGTGTGAAGGACCCTTTGGAAATTCCAGAGGTTAGGTGTGATTAGCCTCGAGACGCCTCAGCGGAATGGGCCTCATCTCGCCTGGAGGGGAGAACCTCCTGGATTTTCTCGAGTTGCGGCAGGTGCTCTCGACTTACGAATGGAACTTCAGGGACCCGCTCCAGTCGCCTCAGGAAAGGCCAGTCCCCATGCGAGTTGCTCGGGGCCTCTCGCGATTCCTCCCCCGTCGATGCTGGGGCCTAAGACCTTGTGTGGAGTCAGTGCCGGAACCTGAGGATTCCTCTCCAGTGCCGACATGGATCTTCGGGGACTTCTGGAGTCTCCCCAGGGGAGTCAGTCCTCGTCTCGAGTGGGGCATGCACGTGCGCTTTCATCCCGATCTGTAGCAGCAGTGTCGCGCTTTCCTTCTCGTCGATCAAGGGATCTTTGGCTTTCCCCGAGGCTTTCCCAAGAGGCTTTCCCACGAGGCTTTCCCACAGGGCTGTCCAACGTGCCACCGTGGTTTGAGTCGATCCTCGGCTTGAAAGTCGAGGCAGTGCATGGAAAACACGTTTCCCTGGAGTGGACTGAGACATCTGGGGGACT
The DNA here is from genome assembly GCF_001704415.2 of Capra hircus. Taxonomy (NCBI): domain Eukaryota; kingdom Metazoa; phylum Chordata; class Mammalia; order Artiodactyla; family Bovidae; genus Capra; species Capra hircus. Next base: position 2,746 of record NW_017193731.1, read on the forward strand.
CTGGGAATGGTGGCACGACCCTGGAGTTCCTCTCGCCTTTCCTGTGGAGAGCGTCCCCTCTTGAGCTGCGATGGGAAGGCCAGGAATTCTTTCCCGAACACGCAGGGAAAGGAACCCTCCTCTCGAGCTAGGAGGCGGAAACGGGGCTCCTCTGGATGTGGGCGGGACTCTCGTGCTTCCTCTCAATGGAGACAGGTATGTCGGGGAACTTCTTGAGTTGCAGCAAGGGTGTGAAGGACCCTTTGGAAGTTCCAGAGGTTAGGTGTGATTAGCCTCGAGACGCCTCCGCGGAAATGGGCCTCATCTCGCCTGGATGGGAGAACCTCCTGGATTTTCTCGAGTTGCGGCAGATGCTCTCGACTTACGACGGGGCCCTCAGGGACCCGCTCTGGTGGCCTCAGGAAAGGCCAGTCACCATACGAGTTGCTTGGGGGCCTCTCGGAATTCCTCTCCCGTTATGCTGCGGCCTAAGACCTTGTGCGGTTTCTGTTCCGGAACCTGAGGATTCCTCTCCAGTGGTGACATGGATCTTGGGGAACTTCTGGAGTCTCCCCAGGGGAGTCAGTCCTCGTCTCGAGTGGGGGCATGCACGTGCGCTTTCATCCCGATCTGTAGCAGCAGTGTCGCGCTTTCCTTCTCGTCGATCAAGGATCTTTGGCTTTCCCCCGAGGCTTTCCCACGAGGCTTTCCCACGAGGCTTACCCACAGGGCTGTCCCACGTGCCACCGTGGTGTGAGTCGATCCTCGGCTTGAAAGTCGAGGCAATGCAGGGAAAACAGGTTTCCCGGGAATGTACTGAGACATCTGGGGGACTCTGGGAATGGTGGCACGACCCTGGAGTTCCTCTCGCCTTTCCTGTGGAGATAGCCCCTCTTGAGCTGCGATGGGAAGGCCAGGAATTCTTTCCCGAACACGCAGGGAAAGGAACCCTCCTCTCGAGCTAGGAGGCGGAAACGGGCTCCTCTGGATGTGGGCGGGACTCTCGTGCTTCCTCTCTAGTGGAGACGGTATGTCGGGGAACTTCTTGAGTTGCAGCAAGGGTGTGAAGGACCCTTTGGAAGTTCCAGAGGTTAGGTGTGATTAGCCTCGAGACGCCTCAGCGGAAAAGGGCCTCATCTCGCCTGGAGGGGAGAACCTCCTGGATTTTCTCGAGTTGCGGCAGGTGCTCTCGACTTACGACGGGGACCTCAGGGACCCGCTCTGGTGGCCTCAGGAAAGGCCAGTCCGCATGCGAGTTGCTCGGGGGCCTCTCGGGATTCCTCTCCCGTCGATGCCGGGGCCTAAGACTGCCGGGAGCCAGTGTGAGGAAGCCCGCCCGTGACAAGGTTATGAGGAAGGAAGCTGACATACGCAACGCGTGCTCAGACTTCATGGACCCCTCTGGAAATTTTTAAGCATGTACCCCAACAAAAATCTGCCGGGTTTTGTGCTCTGCTTTTTCACTCTTCTGACCTTTTCTGGAAAAAGTCAATTCAGGGCGTTACTCTTCTGCATTTGAAAGAGTGTTTCAATCCAAAAACCCTCTGATGGCTTTCTAGCCTGCCTGTAGGACTCGTACAGCTGCGCTTGTGATTGTTTGAGGCCTCCTGACCGCAGGAGGCACAGGAAGCTTAAAACATCCTAGGAATGCAGGAGCTTCCGAGGAGTCAAAATCTTTAGAATAGGACTGATTAAAAGTTTCGTTTTTTGGGTCAATGCTTGCTGCCAAATTTTCATATCCTTTGTTTTTTAGATATAGTTGGTATATAGAAAAACAAGTAGTAGACCTGGTATTAGCAACATTAGATCTTTGAGTTAAGTACCTTCTTTGTTATAACCCACTGCACCTTTGTTCTATAGAGATGTAACTTTAATGCTTTAAGGAGATGCAGATTAAAGAAAAACACTTCAGGGGAAACAAAATTAACATTCATTAAGGAAGAGAGCCAAAAAGTGTTAACAAGCCTCTTGGCCAAAAGATAATGTAAATCACCTGAGACCTTTTGTATACAAAATGATATACAGAAAGAATCTGGGTTGCGAACACTACATAATTTTGTGTTATCCATTGATCTCCATGTTTTATCAAAAGTATAAAAGGCCTTCTGAACAATAAAGGAGGAGGCCAGGGGCCGGGGGCCAATTTCTCGGACCAGCTTCTCGAACTAGTCTCTCAGCCTGGTTTCTTGGGACTCTGGCTCCCCCTGTGTCTTTCTCTCTCTTTCTTCTTCTCTACCTTTCCTTCCCTCTGCTCTTTACTTTAACTTCAGGCTGAATCTCCACCTGGAGTGCGGAGGCTCGCCAGGTCTACTTACTTGCCCTGGCTGTTAAGACCCGCACGAAAGGGAGCTTAAGGCGAGGCACCCTTAGATATTCAAGCGGGCGCCGGTGGCCCAACGTAGGTGGTGCAAATTGCTTGTCTGGAATTTTATTGGCCGTCCGCGTAAACCAAGCTATTCAGCCCTCTTCCTCCACTTAATCTTCTTACTACACTATAGTTTCCTAATCTAATCTTACATTAATAAATAAACAAGACTTTCCACGCCAACGCCGTCCACCCTTCACATTCCCTGGATCCACCGGGGCTGGACCCCGGCATAAGACCTTGAGTGGAGTCGGTGCCGGAACCTGAGGATTCCTCTCCAGTGCTGACATGGATCTTGGGGTACTTCCTGAGTCTTCCCAGGGGAGTCAGTCCTCGTCTCGAGTAGGGGCATGCACGTGCGCTTTCCTCCCGAGCTGTAGCAGCAGTGTCACGCTTCCCTTCGCGTGGATCAAGGGATCTGTGGCTTTCCCACTAGGCTTTCCCACAGGGCTGTCCCACGTGCCACCGTGGTGTGAGTGGATCCTCGGCTTGAAAGTCGAGGCAGTGCAGGGAAAACAGGTTTCCCTGGAACGGACTGAGACATCTGGGGGACTCTGGGAATGGTGGCACGACCCTGGAGTTCCTCTCGCCTTTCCTGTGGAGAGCGCCTCCTCTTGAGATGCGACGGGAATGCCGGAATTCTTTCCCGACCACGCAGGGAAAGGATCCCTCCTCTCGAGCAAGAGGCGAAAACGGGGCTCCTCTGGATGTGGGCGGGACTCTCGTGCTTCCTCTCGAGTGGAGACGGGTATGTCGGGGAACTTCTTGAGTTGCAGCAAGCGTGTGAAGGGCCCTTTGGAAATTCTTGAGGTTAGGTGTGATTAGCCTCGAGACGCCTCAGCAGAAATGGGCCTCATCTCACCTGGAGGGGAGAACCTCCTGGATTTTCTCGAGTGGCGGCAGGTGCTCTCGACTTACGACAGGGACCTCAGGAACCCGCTCTGGTGGCCTCAGGACAGACCAGTCCCGATGCGAGTTGCTCGGGGACTCTCTGGATTCCTCTCCCATCGATCCCGGGGCCTAAGAGCTTGTGTGGAGTCGGTGCCTGAACCTGAGGATTCCTCTCCAGGGCTGGCATGGATCTTGTGGTACTTCTGGAGTCTCCCCAGGGGAGTCAGTCCACGTCTCGAGTGGGGGCATGCACATGCGCTTTCCTCCCCAGCTCTAGCAGCAGTGTAACGCTTCCCTTCGCTTGGATCGATGGATCTGTGGCTTTCCCTCGAGGCTTTCCCACAGGGCTGTCCAACGTGCCACCGTGGTGTGAGTCGATCCTCGGCTTAAAAGTCGAGGCAGTGCAGGGAAAACAGGTTTCCCTGGAATGGATTGAGACATCTGGGGGACTCTGGGAATGGTGGCACGACCCTGGAGTTCCTCTCGCCTTTCCTGTGGAGAGCTCCTCCTCTTGAGATGCGACGGAAACGCCGGGAATTCTTTCCCGACCACGCAGGGGAAGGATCCCTCCTCTCGAGCTAGGAGGCGGAAACGGGGCTCCTCTGGATGAGGGCGGGACTCTCATGCTCCCTCTCGAGTGGAGACGGGTATGTCGGGGAACTTCTTGAGTTGCAGCAAGGGTGTGAAGGACCCTTTGGAAGTTCCAGAGGTAGGTGTGATTAGCCTCGAGACGCCTCAGCGGAAATGGGCCTCATCTCGCCTGGAGGGGAGAACCTCCTGGATTTTCTCGAGTAGCGGCCGGTGCTCTCGACTTACGACGCGGATCAGGGACCCGCTCTGGTGGCCTCAGAAAAGGCCAGTCCGCATGCGAGTTGCTCGGGGGCCTCTCGGGATTCCTCTCCCGTCGATGCCGGGGCCTAAGACTGCCGGGAGCCAGTGTGAGGAAGCCCGCCCGTGACAAGGTTATGAGGAAGGAAGCTGACATAAGCAAGGCGTGCTCAGACTTCAGGGACCCCTCTGGAAATTTTTAAGCATGTACCCCAACAAAAATCTGCCGGGTTTTGTGCTCTGCTTTTTCACTCTTCTGACCTTTTCTGGAAAAAGTCAATTCAGGGCGTTACTCTTCTGCATTTGAAAGAGTGTTTCAATCCAAAAACCCTCTGATGGCTTTCTAGCCTGCCTGTAGGACTCGTACAGCTGCGCTTGTGATTGTTTGAGGCCTCCTGACCGCAGGAGGCACAGGAAGCTTAAAACATCCTAGGAATGCAGGAGCTTCCGAGGAGTCAAAATCTTTAGAATAGGACTGATTAAAAGTTTCGTTTTTTGGGTCAATGCTTGCTGCCAAATTTTCATATCCTTTATTTTTAGATATAGTTGGTATATAGAAAAACAAGTAGTAGACCTGGTATTAGCAACATTAGATCTTTGAGTTAAGTACCTTCTTTGTTATAACCCACTGCACCTTTGTTCTATAGAGATGTAACTTTAATGCTTTAAGGAGATGCAGATTAAAGAAAAACACTTCAGGGGAAACAAAATTAACATTCATTAAGGAAGAGAGCCAAAAAGTGTTAACAAGCCTCTTGGCCAGAAGATAATGTAAATCACCTGAGACCTTTTGTATACAAAATGATGTACAGAAAGAATCTGGGTTGTGATCGCTACATAATTTTGTGTTATCCATTGATCTCCATGTTTTATCAAAAGTATAAAAGGCCTTCTGAACAATAAAGGAGGAGGCCAGGGGCCGGGGGCCAGTTTCTCGGACCAGCTTCTCGAACTAGTCTCTCAGCCTGGTTTCTTGGGACTCTGGCTCCCCCTGTGTCTTTCTCTCTCTTTCTTCTTCTCTACCTTTCCTTCCCTCTGCTCTTTAATTTAACTTCAGGCTGAATCTCCACCTGGAGTGCGGAGGCTCGCCAGGTCTACTTACTTGCCCTGGCTGTTAAGACCCGCACGAAAGGGAGCTTAAGGCGAGGCACCCTTAGATATTCAAGCGGGCGCCGGTGGCCCAACGTAGGTGGTGCAAATTCCTTGTCTGGAATTTTATTGGCCTTCCGCGTAAACCAACCTATTCAGCCCTCTTACTCCACTTAATCTTCTTACTACACTATAGTTTCCTAATCTAATCTTACATTAATAAATAAACAAGTCTTTCCACGCCAACGCCGTCCACCCTTCGAATTTCCTGGATCCACCGGGGCTGGACCCCGGCATAAGACCTTGTGTGGTGTCAGTGCCGGAACCTGAGGATTCCTCTCCAGTGCTGACATGGATCTTGGGGTACTTCTGGAGTCTCCCCAGGGGAGTCAGTCCCCGTCTCGAGTGGGGGCATGCACGTGCATTTACCTCCCGGGCTGTAGCAGCAGTGTCATGCTTCCCTTTGCGTGGATCAAGGGATCTGTGGCTTTCCCTCGAGGCTTTCCCACGAGGCTTTCCCACAGGGCTATCCCACGTACCACCGTGTTGTGAGTCGATCCTCGCCTTGAATGTCGAGGCAGTGCAGGGAAAACAGGTTTCCCTGGAATGGACTGAGACATCTGGGGGACTCAGGGAAAGGTGGCACGACCCTGGAGTTCCTCTCGCCTTTCCTGTGGAGAGCGCCTCCACTTGAGATGCGACGGGAACGCCGGGAATTCTTTCCCGAACACGCAGGGAAATGATCCCTCCTCTAGAGCTAGGAGGCGGAAACGGGGCTCCTCTGGATGTGGGCGGGACTCTCGTGCTTCCTCTCGAGTGGAGACGGGTATGTCGGGGAACTTCTTTAGTTGCAGCAAGGGTGTGAAGGACCCTTTGGAAGTTCCAGAGTTTAGGTGTGATTAGCCTCGAGACGCCTCAGTGGAAATGGGGCTCATCTCGCCTGGAGGGGAGAACCTCCTGGATTTTCTCGAGTTGGGCAGGTAATCTCGTCTTACAACGGGGACCTCAGGGACCCACTCTGGTGGCCTCAGGAAAGGCCAGTCCCCATGCGAGTTGCTCTGGGGCCTCTCCTGATTCCTCTCCCGTCGATGCGGGGCCCTAAGGCCTTGTGTGGAGTCGGTGCCAGAACCAGACGATTCCTCTCCAGTGCTGACATGGATCTTGGGGTACTTTTGGAGTCTCCCAGGGGAGTCAGTCCTCGTCTCGAGTGGGGGCATGCACGTGCGCTTTCCTCCCGAGCTGTAGCAGCAGTGTCACGCTTCCCTTCGCGAGGTGAAGGGATCTGTGGCTTTCCTCGAGGCTTTTCCGAGGCTTTCCCACGAGCTTTCCCACAGGGCTGTCCCACGTGCCACCGTGGTGTGTGTCGATCCTCGGCTAGAAAGTCGAGGGAGTGCAGGGAAAACAGGTTTCCCTGGAATGGACTGAGACATCTGGGGGACTCTGGGTGGTGGAATGGACTGAGACATCTGTGGGACTCTGGAATGGTGGCACGACCCTGGAGTTCCTCTCGCCTTTCCTGTGGAAGCGCCTCCTCTGGAGATGCGACGGGAATGCGGGAAATTTTTCCCGACCACGCAGGGAAAGGATCCCTCCTCTCGAGCTATGAGGCGGAAACGGCTTTCCTCTGGATGTGGTGGGGACTCTCGCTTCCTCTCGAGTGGAGACCGGTATGTCGGGGAACTTCTTGAGTTGCAGCAAGGGTGTGAAGGACCCTTTGGACGTTCCAGAGGTTTTGGTGTGATAGCCTCGAGACCGCTCCGCTGAATGGGCCTC
>NW_017193732.1:0-9668 GCF_001704415.2 Capra hircus
GTAACATCATGAGAAATGCTGGACTGGAAAAAACACAGGCTGAATCAAGATTGCTGGGAGAAATATCAATAACCTCAGATATGCAGATGAAACCACCCTTATGGCAGAAAGTGAAGAGGAACTGAAAATCCTCTTGATGAAAGTGAAAGCAGAGAGTGAAACAGTTGGCTTAAAGCTCAACATTCAGAAAACGAAGATCATGGCATCCGGTCCCATCACTTCATGGGAAATAGATGGGGAAACAGTGGATACAGTGTCAGACTTTATTTTTTGGGCTCCAAAATCACTGCAGATGGTGACTGCAGCCATGAAAATAAGACATAACATAGGCTATGACATAGGCCATGCAAGTAATTGAAAGAATTCTAACATGAATGGAAAAATTAGCTTGTTTTGGAAGGAAAAGAGCAGTAATCTGGTCTACCTCCCCTAGAAGTTTATCTCTTGCCACCAGTCATGCCCTTGATGTGAGCTAATTATTTGCTATGCGTGCATCAATAATGTAGGCTCTCTGGTCTTTTTTCCCACTACCCTAATCTTCTACCTGAGCACCCAAAGGAAATCTAAGAAAAAGATCTTACAAGAGTGTTAAATTCCCCTCTTGTCTTGTCTCCAGGTTATTCTAGACAAGTGAATTCACTTTTGATCATTAGCAAATTGTTCAATTTCTTCTCAGCCTCTTATATGTTAACTCTCCTTATTGTCCCATTTCTCCTTAGGGGATTCTTTCCCTTTGAAATTCAGATTACCTAGTTTTCTTATGATCTCAGTTGCCTGATTGGACACAACAAAGTTATAATCTTGTGGTTACCCAACTTTTCTCACTATTACTGTGGAAATACATACTTTGCTGCTTTATATATCATAAGGGGATGGAGAAGGCTATTAACATTTTGATGTTAGTCCAGTGTGGTGAGGGAAGTGAAACATCATGACAAATACAAAATCAGGGCAAGAAATTTTGTGTGAGCTGCAAAAGAGGTACATGATTATGATAGTCTAGAGTAAAGTAATACTATTAAGGGTGGGGAAAACGTGCATAAATTCAGGATAGATATAGAAGAGAGATTAATCAGGGAGAGGAAAGAAAGGGAAAAATCAAGGAAGATTTCCAGGTTTATGGTTATAAATGAAGGGGAATTTTGAGTTGTTAGATCTCATCTTGCTTTATATTCTGGATTTTTATATTTTATAATGATAACTACTATTTGTATTATTTTAATTAATATGTCATGACCAAAGAAAATCTTGTCAGTTTGGTCAAAAACATACCTATGCTGTCAATGCAAATGGATAGCCCCAATTTTATTTTATTTTATTTTATTTCTGATTATGTGAATACTTATACCAGACTCTTCTAGTCATTTCCTTTGTTCAGACAGAAAGGTTCAACTTGTTTAGGAATATTTTTCATGTGTGTGTGTATCTCTAAGACAATTACAGATACCAAAGAGAATATTTCATGCAAAGATGTGTACAATAAAGGACAGATATGTTATGGAACTAACAGAAACAGAAAAATATTAAGAACATGTGGCAAGAATATAAAGAACTATACAAAAAGGATCTTCATGACCCATATATCCACAATGGTGTGCTCACTAACCTAGAGCGGACATCTGGAAGGAGAAGTTAAGTGGGCCTTAGGAAGAATCACTACAAACAAAGATAGTGGAGGGGATGGAATTCCAGTTGAGCTATTTCAAATCCTAAAAGATGATGCTGTGAAAGTGCTACACTCAACATGCCAGCAAATTTGGAAAACTGAGAAGTGGCCACAGGTCTGGAAAAGGCCAGTTTACATTCCAATCCCAAAGAAAGGCAATGCAAGGAAATTCAAGCTACCACACAATTGTACTCATTTCACACGCTAGCAAAGTAATGCTCAAAATTCTCCAAGCCAGGCTTTAACAGTTCGTGAACCATAAACTTCCACTTATGCAAGCTGGATTTAGAAAAGGCAGAGGAATCAGAGGCCAAAATGCCAACATCTGTTGGATTAACAGAAAAGCAAGAGAATGCCAGAAAAACATCTACTTCTGCTTTATTGATTACACCAAAACTGTAGTAGACTTGTAGATAACAACAAACTTTGGGAAATTCTTCAAGAGATGTGTATACCAGACCACCTGACCTGCCTCCTGAGAAATCTGTATGCAAGTGAAGAAGCAACAGTCAGAACCAGACATGGAACAGCAGACTGGCTCCAAATTAGCAAAGGAGTACATCAAGGCTATATATTGTCACCCTGCTCATTTAACTTCTATGCAGAGTACATCATATGAAATGCTGGGCTGGGTGAAACACAAGCTGGAATCAAGATTGCTGGGAGAAACATCAATAACCTCAGATATACAAATGACACCATCCTTATGGCAGAAAGTGAAGAAGAACTAAAGAGCCTCTTGATGAAATTGAAAAAAGAGAGTGAAAAAGCTGGTTTAAAGCTCCAAAAACTAAGATCATGGCATCCGGTCCCATCACTTCAGGGCAAATAGATGGGGAAACAATGGAAACAGTGAAAGACTTATTCTTGGGGACTCCAAAATCACTGCAGACGGTGACTGCAGTCATGAAATTAAAAGACGCTTGCTTCTTGGAAGAAAAGCTATGACCACACTGACAGCATATTAAAAAGCAGAGACATTACTTTGACAGCAAAGGTCTGCCTAGTCAAATCTATCTTTTTACCAGTAGTCATATATGGATGAGAGAGTTGGACTATAAAGGAAGCTGAGCACCAAAGAATTGATACTTTTGAACTGTGGTGTTGGAGAAGACTCTTGAGAGTCCCTTGGACTGCAAGGAGATCCAACCAGTCCATCCTAAAGAAAATCATTCCTGAATATGCATTGGAAGGACTGATGTTGAAGCTGAACCTCCAATACTTTGGCCACCTGATGCAAAGAACTGACTCCTTGGGAAAGATCCTGATACTGGGAAAGATTGAAATAGGAGGAGAAGTGGATAATAGAGGATGAGATGGTTTTATGGCATCACCAACTTGATGGACATGAGTTTGAGGCAAGCTCCAGGCATTGGTAGTGGACAAGGAAGCCTGGCGTGACACAATCCATGGGGTCACAGAGAGTCCGACATGACTTGAGTGACCGAACTGAACTTACTTTTTTATATATGCTGGGAGGGATTGGGGGCAGGAGGAGAAGGGGACGACAGAGGATGAGATGGCTAGATAGTATCACCGACTTTGATGGACGTGAATTGAGTAAACTCCGGGAGTTGGTGATGGACAGGTAGTCCTGGTGTGCTGCGATACATGAGGTTGCAAAGGGGTCGGACATGACTGAGCGAATGAACTGACTGATATATATATATAACATTTTTTTTTCATTTTTGGAAAACAACAAACTTTGATGCCATAATCTACCTTGGAAAGTCAAATAGAGATCTTGGCATGTATCCCGGAAATCACAGTCTCTACAAAATTCAGCTTAGAAACAAGCTGCACTTTCATGTAGACAATTCAGTTTTATTCAAGGACTTACAACCCTGATTTGTAATATAGATTCGCCTTATAAATTCTTCATAAAAGTTGTTCTGTCTTAAGATTTTATAATATTTGTTTCAAAAGCAACATGTGTTAATCAGCAGGTCTAAAAATTTTCTTTTAAATTGACTTAGAATAATTCTGCAAATTTGCGGACTGGGGAGAATCAGTCACTTACTGTGTTTCTCTAGATCAAAAAATGCAGTACCTAAAAAGTTATCTTGACTTTTTTGACATGGCTATGGCCTATGTCAGTCCCTCCCAAAGCTTGGCATAGATTCTGAAGACAGTATTGACAGTGCTGCCAAATCTGCTTGTCATAGACACACAGTTATACAAAGAAAACTTTAGCCATTCCAGAACATGTATCCCTTATGCAGAGCAGGTATTACTGGATGGAGAAGTGATGAAAAGAGAGATAAAAAGCAGATTTATTATATTGGTCCAGGAAACTTTATATGTAAATATTATTCTCAAATAGCTGTTTGTTTATTCCTATGGTCTTCCTATGGTCTTAAACATGTTTTCAGAATACAACACTTGATAAAAGAATATTAGTTTGGCTAGAAGTTAAGTCCAGTTATCCTCCCATCCAATTCTTTAGTTACCCTTCATCATCCCATGTTATCGTGGCTTTAATATGAAGTCTGGAAAATTGTTCTTTGCCCTACGTTGGTTCATTCTTGGTTTTTGAGGGAGTAGATTTCTGTAGAAGTGAGTGGGATCCTCTAACTCCTTCTTTACCATCAGACTAAGTCATGTATAACAACTCTGAAAGGCCTAATTGTGAAGTCCTCAATTACCAATGGAAAAATAAAGGATGTTAAACATGAGTAAGGGGCTTCTTGGGTGGCACTACTGGTAAAGAACCCACCTGCCAATACAGAATACTTAAAAGACATGGATTCGAGCCCTGGGTCAGGAAGAGCCCCTGGAGGAGGGCATGGTAACCCATTCCAGCATTCTTGCCTGGAGAATCCCATGGATGGAGGAGCCTGGTGGGTTACAGTCCATGAAGTTGCAAAGAGTCAGAGATGACTGAAGTGACTTAGTATGCAAAAATGAGTAAATCACCTAAAAGTCATGAAATTTTTTTTTAATTTATATATGGTGAGCATTTTTTTTAAAGGAACAAAAACTATTTGGTAAGTTAGTGTTAGAATAAAGCTCAATGCTGCTACTGCTAAGTTGCTTCAGTCATGTCCGACTCTGTGCGACCCCAGAGACGGCAGCCCACCAGGCTCCCCATCCCTGGGCTTCTCCAGGCAAGAACACTGGAGTGGGTTGCCATTTCTTTCTCCAATAAAGCTCAATACTTCACCACTAAAACAAAGATATGAAGGCATAAATATTTCTTAGAAATGTGGCTTTTGTTCTTTATTCTATGGTTTGCTCATATAAAATGAGAATCCAACTAATTAAAGACTAGATGATAATAAATGTAAAAAAAAAAAAAGGAAGAAAAAGTCTAAGGGTATAAAAAATATATTTCCCTTTTACTTTTATGGGATTTTTTAATCTCACTTAGCTATCAATCAGTCTCATTATTTGGGCACATTTTTCAGGCAATCTAAATTGTTCCCACAGTGGCAGCCAAACTTAATAGACAAACACTGAAGAGCATTTTATTTCATCAGAGGCCTTAAACAATAAAGTGGCACAGAAAATTTCCATTAAGTAAGAAGGGGTAGGAATCTTCAATGATACCTTAAAACAGAACAAAAGCATTCTCTGCAGTTTTTCCAGTGTACCCCATCAAAACCAAAAATTGCTAATAAATAATACTAACAATGAAAATCTTCTTGCTATACACCAGATCAGAACTATAGTTTAACAGGCAAGAACTTACACTTTGAAATGCAATATTGTTTATTGAAAGTGAAAGTGAAAGTGTTAGTCACTGAGTCTTGTCCAACTCTTTGCTACCCTATGACCTGGGACCGTTGCCTAGCCTACCAGGCACCTCTGTCCATGGGATTTCCCAGGCAAGAAAACTGGAGCGGGTAGCCATTCCTTTCTACAGGAGATCTTCCCAACCCAGGGATTTAACTTGGGTCTCCTGCATGGCAGGCTGATTCTTTATAGTCTGAGCCACTGGTGGTTTATATAGTCCATGGGGTCACATAAGAGTCAGACATGACTGAGTGACTAACATGGTTCATTCAAGATTGATACAAATATATTTGAAGGAGAATATGAGTCTCTAGACTGGGAGGATACATATGAGCAGATTTTATTTAACATTTTTTAGAAATGGCAAAATATACTTAACTAGAATTTTCTATTTTCTTTTCTGCTTTATGACATATGAAGTATCATGTACCATTTTACAATAAAAGAGATCTAAATTAATGGGAACTTTTAACACTTGAGTTCTTAAAGTTTTGAGATTCATGCTGTTTTCATATCTCTGAACATGAACACTATCCTCCTTTCTTGCAGCAAATGCACAATTATAATAAACTTAAACCTATTTTCAAGATTCTCTATTTCTTTTTTAAAATAATTTTATGTACATATTTTCGGCTGTACTGGGTCTTTGATGATGAATGAGCTTTTCTGTAGTTGCAGTGAGTGGAGGCTACTGTCTTCTGTAGTGTGCAGGCTTCTCATTGCAGTGGCTTCACTGGTTGCAGAGCTTGGTGTCTTGGGTATGTGGGCTTCAGTAGTGGCTCATGAGTTTAGTTTCTTTAGGGCATGTGGAATCTTCTTGGATCAGGGATTGAACCTGTATTTCCTGCATTGACAGGCAGATTTTTTACCACTGAGCTCTACAGGGAAGTCCAAGATTCTATATTTCTGATCTATAAACATAAAATACTTTGAAGGTGAAATATTTAAGTGCCTTGAAGTTTATGAATTCTTGGCCAAAGAACAAAAATTTAGATTCTATGACAGGAGTGTATGCACTTCAAGTGGAAAAAATTCTATTTCATTGTTAGGTGACTTTAATTAGCAATTAATATTCATAAGACTAAGAGTTGATTGTAAATAAATTTAAAGAACTATTTAAGATTTTTTGTATTCATGCAGTTTCTTTTAGAAACAAATTCACCAGTCTTTATAAATTTGTTCACTTTGTATTCATTTGTTAATTTTTCCCTAAAGATTTTCTCAGATTATCTCTAATAAGTACATTAAGGTGAGTAAATAAGAAGCAAATAAGTCAATAAACTTCAGACCTCAGTAGAAATTACTCTTGTTGAGAAAATTAGTGCAGGAAGAAACTAATGTTCAAATCCATGTCACATATTAATTTTTTAAAACTGTCAATCACAAAAATAGATTGGCTTTTGCAAAATTCAAAGGTTTTTGAAGGTGCTAAGGAAAAAAAAAAGAAAAAACTAACAGTAGGAACTTTTACATATCCTAGTAAATAAAAATCTTTTGAAAGCAGTGAGGAAATCAATATTGTATACATTCTTTCTGTGCATTTAGTAGTAATAATCTGTCTCACCACTTCCGATTATCACTTTTGTAAATATTGCATTTGTTTAGATTTCTTAATTTTAGGAACAGAAGGAATATAATTCAATCATTTATGTAACTGTGGTATTTATTTCCCATTAATTACAGAACTCATTGTAGACAAGATAGCACTACTGATAACTTGATTTAACTTGGGTCTCCTGCATGGCAGGCTGATTCTTTATAGTCTGAGCCACTGGTGGTTTATATAGTCCATGGGGTCATAAAGTCAGACATGACTGAGGACTAACATGGTTCATTCAAGATTGATACAAATATATTTGAAGGAGAATATGAAGTCTCTAGACTGGGAGGATACATATGAGCAGATTTTATTTAACATTTTTTAGAAATGGCAAAATATACTTAACTAGAATTTTCTATTTCTTCTTTCTGCTTTATGACATTGAAGTATCATGTACCATTTTACAATAAAAGAGATCTAAATTAATGGGAAAATTAAAGTGCCCAGGGTTTTATTGGGTGATGATCTAGTAGGCACTCTCTGCCTGGAATATAATCAAATTGCAGATTTCCAGAAGAAAAGCAGGTATAGCTGAGCTGTGCAGAAATGCTCTTCTCAGTTAATGGTGTTGGGAACCTTCTTAATATCTAAGTTTCCAGATGCTAGCTAAGAGACAACTTTATAAGTAATTCTTTCAAAGAATAACAGTTAAGCCTGGTCAGTTAACTCTTTCATCTTAGTTTAATTTTGTCATTGATTGTTTTCTATTCAATTTTTAATATATGAACATCTTTCAATAATGATAAATATCATTCTCTTATAATATTTAATACACATACTGTTTCCAGATTTAGGCATTGTTTATTTAATAAATCTGATGGTGGACTTTTAATGTAGTTTCATATTTTTACTGTAGAAAACAAAAATGCAAAAAAAAATTATTTATTTTCTTGAAATAAATCCCCAGGAATGAGATTGCTGAATAGGTACTCTGTAAAGAGTTTTCTTAGCTCATTTGGTAAAGAATCTGCCTGAAATGCAGGAGACCCTGGTTCAATTCCTGGATTGGGAAGATCCACTGGAGAAGGGATAAACTACCCCCTCCAGTATTCTTGGGCTTCCCTTGTGACTCAGCTGGTAAAGAATCTGCCTGAAATGCAGGAGACCTAGGTTCAATCCCTGGCTTGGGAAGATCCCCAAAGAAGGGAAAGGCTACCCACTCCAGTATTCTGGCCTGGAGATTTCCATGGATGAGATTGATCCTGGGTATTCTTTGGAAGGAATGATGCTAAAGCTGAAACTCCAGTACTTTGGCCACCTCATGCAAAGAGTTGACTCATTGGAAAAGACTCTGATGCTGGGAGGGATTGGGGCAGGAGGAGAAGGGGACGACAGAGGATGAGATGGCTGGATGGCATCACTGACTCGATGGACGTGAGTCTGAGTGAACTCCGGGGAGTTGGTGATGGACAGGGAGGCCTGGTGTGCTGCGATTCATGGGGTCACAAAGTGTTGGGCACGACTGAGCGACTGAACTGAACTGATACAGTCCATAGGGTCACAAAGAGTCCAACACGACTGAGAGACTTTTACTTTATATGTATATATATTTAAATTTATTATTTTTTTCTTTTTTATTGGAGGATAATTCCTTTAAAATATTGTGCTAGCCTCTGTGCCATATCACCATGAATCAGTCACAAGTATACATATGTCCTCTCCCTCCCGCCATCTCCCTTTCCATTCCACCCAGTAAGTTATCATAGAGTACTGTGTTAAACTCCCTGTGTCACACAACAAATTCCCACTTGCCACCTATTTTACCTACGATATTTTATTTTTCTTTATTGTTTTTTAATAAACTTTTTATTTTGTGTTGGGTATAGACAATTATCAATGCTATGATAGTTTCAGGTGAACAGCAAAAGGACCCAGTCACAACATACATGTATCCATTTCCCCTAAACCTCCTTCCCATCCAGGGGTTTTGATGTATCTTATATGGCAGCCATACTGTCTTCCAAATCTTTAACAATGTACATACTCACCAACTATAATATTCGACTTCAGGAAATGGGTATTTACAATGATTTTATTATTTTGATGAGACTGAAGTGAATTAAAGATTCTGTCTTTATTTAACCATCTTTGATACTATTGGTGTTGAACATTTGAAAGTATATTTCTTAGTGATTTGTAAGATGTATTTTGTGAATATTTATTTAAATCACACTGTTTGACAACTATTACAAATAAAGCCATAATTGAATACACAGTGAAATACCAGTTGCAGTTAATAATGATGAAATAAATGCTGCAGCACTTTTAATCAAATTAGTTTGCATGTGTCTAACTTAATTCATTACTCAGAATTTCTCAGTACTGAAGAATAATTGGCATGGTACCACTTTATTCTATATTAATGCAAATGATAACTTTTTTCTACAAAATTTGTAGTGAGAAGTTTTTATGGGCTTATTTACATAAACAGATAATCTTATATACTAAGGGATTAATACGACCTTTTTAAAATTGTGTACTTAGTTCTGTGAAAAATACCGCTGGTAGCTTGATAGGGATTGCATTGAATCTGTAGATTGCTTTGGATAGTATACTCATTTTCACTATATTGATTCTTCCTATCCATGAACATGGTATATTTCTCCATCTATTAGTGTCCTCTTTGATTTCTTTCATCAGTGTTTTATAGTTTTCTATATATAGGTC
>NW_017193733.1:0-9668 GCF_001704415.2 Capra hircus
AGGGCCCCGGCATCGACGGGAGAGGAATCCCGAGAGGCCCCGCAACACTGCATGGGGACTGGCCTTTCTGAGGCCCGACCAGAAGCGGGTCCCTGAGGTCCCAGTCGTAAGTCGAGAGCACCTGCCGCAACTCGAGAAAATCCAGGAGGTTCTCCCTCCAGGCGAGATGAGGCCCATTTCTGCTGAGGTGTCTCGAGCTAATCACACCTAACCTCTGAACTTCCAAAGGGTCCTTCACACCCTTGCTGCAACTCAAGAAGTTCCCGACATACCCGTCTCCACTCGAGAGGAAGCACGAGAGTCCCGCCCACATCCAGAGGAGCCCCGTTTCCGCCTCATAGCTCGAGCGGAGGGATCCTTTCCCTGCCTGCGTGGTCGGAAAGAATTCCCGGCGTTCCGTCGCATCTCAAGAGGAGGCGCTCTCCACCGGAAAGGCGAGAGAGAACTCCAGGGTCTTGCCACCATTCCCAGAGAGTCCCCCAGATGTCTCAGTCCATTCCAGGAAACCTGTTTTTCCCTGCACTGCCTCGACTTTCAAGCCGAGGATCGACTCACACCACGGTGGCACGTGGGACAGCCCTGTGTGGAAAGCCTCGTGGAAAGCCTCTTGGGAAAGCCTCGAGGGAAAGCCACAGATCCCTTGATCCACGCGAAGGAAGCGTGACACTGCTGCTAACAGCTCGGGAGGAAAGCGCACGTGCATGCCCCCACTCGAGAGAGGACTGACTGCCCTGGGAGACTCAGAAGTACCCACAAATCAAGTCAGCACTGAGAGGAATCCTCAGGTTCCGCAGACTCTTAGCTCCGGCATCGGGAGAGGAAATCCCGAGACCCCCAAGCACTCACATGGGGACTGGCCTTTCCTGAGGCCACCAGAGCGGGTCCCTGAGGTCCCGCGTCGTAAGTCGAGAGCACCTGCCGCAAACTCGAGAAAATCCAGGAGGGTTCTCCCCTCCAGGCGAGATGAGGCCCATTTCCGCCTGAGGCGTCTCGAGGCTAATCACACCTAAACCTCTGGAACTTCCAAAGGGTCCTTCACACCCTTGCTGCAACTCAAGAAGTTCCCGACATACCCGTCTCCACTCGAGGAGGAAGCACGAGAGTCCCGCCCACATCCTAGAGGAGCCCCGTTTCCGCCTCCTAGCTCGAGAGGAGGGATCCTTTCCTGCGTGGTCGGGAAAGAATTCCCGGCGTTTCCGTCGCATCTCAAAGAGGAGGCGCTCTCCACAGGAAAGGCGAGAGGAACTCCAAGGGTCGTGCCACCATTCCCAGAGGTCCCCCAGATGTCTCAGTCCATTCCAGGGAAACCTGTTTTCCCTGCACTGCCTCGACGTTCAAGCCGAGGATCGACTCACACCACGGTGGCACGTGGGACAGCCCTGTGGGAAAGCCTCGTGGGAAAGCCTCGTGGGAAAGCCTCGAGGGAAAGCCACACATCCTTGATCCACGCGAAGGGAAGGGCAACACTTCTGCTACAACACGGGAGGAAAGTGCACGTGTATGCCCCCTACTCGCGACGAGGACTGACGCCCTGGCGAGACTCCAGAAGTAGCCCCAAAATCAATGTCAGCACTGGAGAGGAATCCTCAGGTTTCGGCACTGACTCCACACAAGGTCTTAGGCCCAGCATCGAAGGGAGAGGAATCCCGAGAGGTCCCCGAGGAACTCGCATGGGGACTGTCCTTTCCTGAGGCCACCAGAGCGGGTCCCTGAAGTCCCCGTCGTAAGTCGAGAGCACCTGTCCGCAACTCGAGAAAATACCAGGAGGTTCTCCCCTGCCAGGCGAGATGAGGCCATGTCCGCTGAGGCGTCTCGAGGCTAATCACACCTAACCTCTGGAACTCCAAAGGGTCCTTCACACTTTTAGCTGCAACTTAAGAAAGTTCCCCTGACATACCCGGCTCCACTCGAGAGGAAGCACGAGAGTCCCGCCCACATCCAGAGGAGCCCCGTCTTCTATCTCATAGCTCGAGAGGGAGGGATACTTTACCCTGCGTGTTCGGGAAAGAATTCCCGGCTTTCCCGTCGCATGTCAAGAGGAGGCGCTCTCCACAGGAAAGGCGAGAGGAACTCCAGGGTCGGGCCACCATTCCCACGAGTCCCCCAGATGTCTCAGTCCTATTCCAGGGAAACCTGTTTTCCCTGCACTGCCTCGACTTTCAAGCCGAGGATCGACTCACACTCACGGTGGCACGTGGGACAGCCCTGTGGGAAAGCCTCGTGCGAACCTCATGGGAAAGCCTCGAGGGAAAGTCACAGATCCCTTGATCCACGCGAAGGGAAGCGTGACACTGCTGCTACAGCTCGGGAGGAAAGCGCCCAGTGCATGCCCCTACTCGAGACGAGGACTGACTTCCCCTGGGGAGACTCCAGAAGTACCCCAAGATCCATGTCGGCACTGGAGAGGAATCCTCAGGTTCCGGCACCTGACTCCACACAAGGTCTTAGGATCCAGCATCGACGGGAGTGGAATCCCGAGAAGCACCGCGAGCAACTCGGCATGGGGACTGGCCTTTCCTGAGGCCACCAGATCGGGACTCTTAGGTCCCCGTCGTAAGTCGAGAGCACCTGCCGCAACTCGAGAAAATCCAGGAGGTTCTCCCCTCCAGGCGAGATGAGGCCCATTTCCACTGAGGCGTCTCAGGGTAATCAGACCTAACCTCTGCAACTTCCAAAGGGTCCTTCACAACCCTTGCTGCAACTCAAGAAGTTTGCCCGACATACCCGTCTCCACTCGAGAGGAAGCACGAGAGTCCCGCCCACATCCAGAGGAGCCCCGTTTCCGCCTCCTAGCTCGAGAGGAGGGATCCTTTTACTGCGTGGTCGGAAAAGAATTCCTGGCCGTTTCCCGTCGCATCTCAAGAGGAGGTACTCTCCACAGGAAAGGTGAGAGGAACTTCCAGGGTCGTGACACCATTCCCAGAGTCCCCCAGATGTCTCAGTCCATTCCAGGGAAACCTGTTTTCCCTGCACTGCCTCGACTTTCAAGCCGAGGATCGACTCACACCACGGTGTCACGTTGGGACAGCCCTGTGGGAAAGCCTGATGGGAAAGCCTCGTGGGTAAGCCTCGAGGGAAAGACACAGATCCCTTGATCCACGCGAAGGGAAGCGTGACACTGCTGCTACAGCTCGGGAGGAAAGCGCACGTGCATGCCCCCACTCGAGACGAGGACTGACTTCCCCTGGGGAAGACTCCAGAAGTACCCAAGATCCATGTCGGCAATGGAGAGGAATCCTCAGGTTCGGGCACTGACTCCACACAAGGTCTTAGGACCCAGCATCGACGGGAGTGGAATCCCGAGAGGCCCGGGAGCAACTCGCATGGGGACTGGCCTTTCCTGAGGCCACCAGAGCGGGACTCTGAGGTCCCCTTTGTAAGTCGAGAGCACCTGCCGCAACTCGAGAAAATCCAGGAGGTTCTCCCCTGCCAGGCGAAATGAGGCGCATTTGTCGCTGAGGCGTCTCGAGGCTAATCACATCTAACATCTGGAACTTCCAAAGGGTCCTTCACACCCTTGCTGCAACTCAAATAGTTCCCCGACATACCCGGCTCCACTCGAGAGGAAGCACGAGAGTCCCGCCCACATCCAGAGGAACCCCGTTTCCGCCTCTTAGCACGAGAGGAGGGATCCTTTCCCTGCGAGGTCGGGAAAGAATTCCCGGCGTTTCCCGTCGCATATCAAGAGGAGGCGCTCTCCACAGGAAAGGCGAGAGGAACTCCAGGGTCGTGCCACCATTCCCAGAGTCCCCCAGATGTCTCAGTCCATTCCAGGGAAACCTGTTTTCCCTGCACTGCCTCGACGTTCAAGCCGAGGATCGACTCACACCACGGTGGCACGTGGGACAGCCCTGTGGGAAAGCCTCGTGGGAAAGCCTCGTGGGAAAGCCTCGAGGGAAAGCCACACATCCCTTGATCCACGCGAAGGGAAGGGCAACACTTCTGCTACAACACGGGAGGAAAGTGCACGTGTATGCCCCTACTCGCGACGAGGACTGACACCCCTGGCAAGACTCCAGAAGTAGCCCAAAATCAATGTCAGCACTGGAGAGGAATCCTCAGGTTTCGGCACTGCCTCCACACAAGGTCTTAGGCCCCAGCATCGAAGGGAGAGGAATCCCGAGAGGTCCCCGAGGAACTCGCATGGGGACTGTCCTTTCCTGAGGCCACCAG
The DNA here is from genome assembly GCF_001704415.2 of Capra hircus. Lineage (NCBI taxonomy): Eukaryota > Metazoa > Chordata > Mammalia > Artiodactyla > Bovidae > Capra > Capra hircus. The sequence goes on from NW_017193733.1 coordinate 4,174, forward strand.
AGCGGGTCCCTGAAGTCCCCGTCGTAAGTCGAGAGCACCTGTCCCAACTCGAGAAAATCCAGGAGGTTCTCCCCTCCAGGCGAGATGAGGCCATGTCCGCTGAGGCGTCTCGAGGCTAATCACACCTAACCTCTGGAACTCCCAAAGGGTCCTTCACACTTTTACTGCAACTTAAGAAGTTCCCCGACATACCCGGCTCCACTCGAGAGGAAGCACGAGAGTCCCGCCCACATCCAGAGGAGCCCCGTTTCTATCTCATAGCTTGAGAGGAGGGATACTTTCCCTGCCTGTTCGGGAAAGAATTCCCGGCTTTCCCGTCGCATGTCAAGAGGAGGCGCTCTCCACAGGAAACGCGAGAGGAACTCCAGGGTCGGGCCACCATTCCCACAGTCCCCCAGATGTCTCAGTCTATTCCAGGGAAACCTATTTTCCCTGCACTGCCTCGACTTTCAAGCCGAGGATCGACTCACTTCACGGTGGCACGTGGGACAGCCCTGTGGGAAAGCCTCGTGCGAAAACCTCATGGGAAAGCCTCGAGCGAAAGTCACAGATCCCTTGATCCACGCGAAGGGAAGCGTGACACTGTGCTACAGCTCGGGAGGAAAGCGCCCGTGCATGCCCCCACTCGAGACGAGGACTGACTTCCCTGGGGAGACTCCAGAAGTACCCCAAGATCCATGTCGGCACTGGAGAGGAATCCTCAGGTTCCGGCACTGACTCCACACAAGGTCTTGGGACCCAGCATCGACGGGAGTGGAATCCCGAGAAGCACGCGAGCAACTCGCATGGGGACTGGCCTTTCCTGAGGCCACCAGATCGGGACTCTTAGGTCCCCGTCGTAAGTCGAGAGCACCTGCCGCAACTCGAGAAAATCCAGGAGGTTCTCCCCTCCAGGCGAGATGAGGCCCATTTCCACTGAGGCGTCTCAGGGTAATCAGACCTAACCTCTGCAACTTCCAAAGGGTCCTTCACAACCTTGCTGCAACTCAAGAAGTTTCCCGACATACCTGTCTCCACTCGAGAGGAAGCACGAGAGTCCCGCCCACATCCAGAGGAGCCCCGTTTCCGCCTCCTAGCTCGAGAGGAGGGATCCTTTTACTGCGTGGTAGGAAAAGAATTCCTGCCGTTTCCGTCGCATCTCAAGAGGAGGTACTCTCCACAGGAAAGGTGAGAGGAACTCCAGGGTCGTGCCACCATTTCCAGAGTCCCCTGGATGTCTCAGTCCATTCCAGGGAAACCTGTTTTCCCTTCACTGCCTCGACTTTCAAGCCGAGGATCGACTCACACCACGGTGGCAAGTGGGACAGCCCTGTGGGAAAGCCTCATGGGAAAGCCTCGTGGGAAAGCCTCGTGGGAAAGCCTCGTGGGAAAGCCTCGTGGGAAAGCCTCGAGGGAAAGGCACAGATCCCTTGATCCAAGCATAGGGAAGCGTGACACTGCTGCTTCAGCTCAGGAGGAAAGCGCACGTGCATGCCCCCGCTCGAGACGAGGACTGACTCCCCTGGGGAGACTGCCAGAAGTACCCCAGGATCCATGTCTGCACTGGAGAGGAATGCTCAGGTTCCGGCACTGACTCCATACAAGATCTTAGGCCCTGGCATCGACGAGAGAGGAATCCCGAGAGGCCCAAAGCAACTCGCATGTGGACTGGCCTTTCCTGAGGCCACCAGAGCGGGTCCCTGAGGTCCCCGTCGTAAGTCGAGAGCGCCTGCCACAACTCGAGAAAATTCAGGAGGTACTCCCCTCCAGGCGAGATGAGGCCCATTTCCCAGAGGAGTATCGAGGCTAATCACACCTAACCTATGGAACTTCCAAAGGGTCCTTCACACCCTTGCTGCAACTCAAGAAGTTCCCTGACATACCCGTCTCCACTCGAGAGGAAGCACGAGATTCCCGCCCCCATCTAGAGGAGCCCCGTTTCCGCCTCCTAGCTCGAGAGGAGGGATCCTTTCCCTGTGTTCTCGGGAAAGAATTCCCGGCATTCCCGTCGCATCTTAAGAGGAGGCCCTCTCCACAGGAGAGGCGAGAGGAACTCCAGGGTGTGCCACCAATCTGAGAGTCCCCCAGATGTCTCAGTCCATTCCAGGGAAACCTGTTTTCCCTGCAATGCCTGGACTTTTAAAGCCGAGGATCGAAGCACACCACGGTGGCACGTGGGACAGCCCTGTGGGAAAGCCACGTGGGAAAGCCTCGTGGGAAAGCCTCGAGGGAAAGCCCCTGATCCCTTGATCCAAGGGAAAGGAAGTGCAACACTGCTGCTACAGCTCGGGAGGAAAGCACACGTGCATGCCCCCAACTCGAGACGAGGACTGACTCCCTTGGGGAGACTCCTGAAGTACCCAAGATCCATGTCATCACTGGAGAGGAATCCTCAGGTACCGGCACCAACTCCGCACAAGGTATTAGGCCCCGGCAAGGACGGGAGAGGAATCCCGAGAGCCCCGGAGCAACTCGCAAGGCGACTAGCATTTCCTGAGGTCACAGAGCGTGTCCCTGAGGTCCCCGTCGTAATTCGAGAGCACATGCCGCAACTCGAGAAAATCCAGGAGGTTTTCCCCCCCAGGCGAGGTGAGGCCCATTTCCGCTCAGGCATCTCGAGGCAAATCACACCTATCAACTGGAAATTCCAAAGGGTCCTTCACACCCTTGCTGCACCTCAAGAATTTCCCCGACATACCCCGTCTCCATTCGAGAGGAAGCACTAGAGTCCCGCCATATCCAGAGGTGCCCCGTTTACGCCTCATAGCTCGAGAGGAGGGATCCTGTCCCTGCGAGGTCGGAAAAGAATTTCCGGCATTCCCGTCGCATCCCAAGACGAGGCGCTCTCCACAGGAAAGGCGAGAGGAACTCCAGGGTCGTGCCACCATTGCCAGAGTTCCACTGATGTCTCAGTCCATTAAAGGGAAATCTGTTTTCCCAGCACTGCCTCGACTTTCAAGCCGAGGATCGACTCACACCAAGGTGGCACGTGGGACAGCACTGTGGGAAAGCCTCGTGGGAAAGCTTAGTGGGAAAGCCTAGATGGAAAGACACAGATCCCTTGATCCACGCTACGGGAAGCGTGATACTGCTGCTACAGCTCGGGTGGAAAGCGCACGTGCATGCCGTCACTCAAGACGAGGACTGACTCCCCTGGGGAGACTCCAGAAGTACCCCAAGATCCATGTCATCACTGCAGAGGAATCCTCAGGTTCCGGCACCGACTGCACACAAGGTCTTAGGCCCCGGCATCGAACGGGAGAGGAATCCCGAGAGGCCCCGAGCAACTCGCATGGGGACTGGCCTTTCCTGAGGCCACCAGAGCGGTCCCTGAGGTCCCCGTCGAAAGTCGAGAGCACCTGCTGCAAACTCGAGAAATCCAGGAGGTTCTCCCCTCCAGGCGAGATGAGGCCCGTTTCCGCTGAGGCTATCGAGGCTAATCACACCTAACCTCTGGAAACTTCCAAAGGGTCCTTCACACCCTTGCTGCAACTCAAGAAAGTTCCCCGACATACCCGTCTCCACTCGAGAGGAAGCAGGAGAGTCCCGCCCACATCCAGAGGAGCCCCGTTTCCGCCTCCTAGCTCGAGAGGAGGGATCCTTTCCCTGCGTGGTCGGGAAAGAATTCCTGGCGTTCCGTCGCATCTCAAGAGGAGGCGCTCTCCACAGGAAAGGCGAGAGGAACTCCAGGGTCATGCCACCATTCCCAGAGTCCCCCATATGATCTCAGTCCATTACCAGGGAAACCTGTTTTCCCTGCACTGCCTCGACTTTCAAGCCGAGGATCGACTCACACCACGGTGGCACGTGGGACAGCCCTGTGGGAAAGCCTCGTGGGGAAAGCCTCGTGGGAAAGCCTCGAGGGAAAGCCCCTGATCCCTTGATCACGTGAAGGCAAGTCGTGACACTGCTGCTACAGCTCGGGAGGAAAGCGCACGTGCATGCCCCACTCTTGAGACGAGGACTGACTCCCCTGGGAAGACTCCAGAAGTACCCCAAGATCCATTTCAGCACTGGAGAGGAATCCTCCAGTTACGGACACGACTCCACACAAAGGTCTTAGGCCCCGGCATCGACTGGAGAGGAATCCGAGAGGCCCCCGAGCAACTCGCATGGGGACTGGCCTTTCCTGAGGCCACCAGAGCCGACTCTGAGGTCCCCGTCGTAAGTCGAGAGCACCTGCCGCAACTCGAGCAAATCCAGGAGGTCCTCCCCTGCAGGCGAGATGAGGCGCCTATGTGCTGAGGCGTCTCGAGGCTAATCACATCTAACATCTGGAACTTCCAAAGGGTCCTTCACACCCTTGCTGCAACTCAAATAGTTCCCCGACATACCCAGGCTCCACTCGAGAGGAAGCACGAGAGTCCCGCCCACATCCAGAGGAGCCCCGTTTCCGCCTCCTAGCTCGAGAGAGGGATCCTTTCCCTGCGTGTTCGGGAAAGAATTCCCCGGCGTTCCCGTCGCATCTCAAGAGGAGGCGCTCTCCACAGGAAAGACGAGAGGAACTCCAGGGTCGTGCCACCATTCCCAGAGTCCCCCAGATGTCTCAGTCCATTCCAGGGAAACCTGTTTTCCCTGCACTGCCTCGACGTTCAAGCCGAGGATCGACTCACACCACGGTGGCACGTGGGAGAGCCCTTGGGAAAGCCTCGTGGGAAAGCCTCGAGGGGAAGGCACAGATCCCTTGATCCACGCGAAGGGAAGCGCGACCACTGCAGCTGCAGCTCGGGGGGAAAGCGCAGGTGCATGTCCCCACACGAGATGAGGCCTGACTCCCCTGGGGAGACTCCAGGAAGTACCCCAAGATCCATGTCAGCACTGGAGAGGAATCCTCAGGTTCCGGCACCGACTCCACACAAGGTCTTAGGCCCCGGCATCGATGGGAGAGGAATCCCGAGAGGCTCAGGAGCAACTCGGATGGGGACTGGCCTTTCCTGAGGCCACCAGAGAGGGTCAGTGAGGTCCCCGTCGTAAATCGAGAGCAACGGCCGCAACCCAAGAAATCCAGGAGGTTCTCCCCCTCCAGGCGAGATGAGGAACATTCCACCTGAGGCGTCTCCGAGGCTAATCACATCTAACATCTGTAACTTCCAAAGGGTCCTTCACACCCTTGCTGCAACTCAAGAAGTTCCCCGACATACCCGTCTCCACTCGAGAGAAGCACGAGAGTCCCGCCACATCCATAGGAGCCCTGTTTCCGCCTCCAAGCTCGAGAGGAGGGATCCTTTCTCTGCCTGGTCAGGAAAGAATTCCCGGCGTTCCCGTCGCATCTCTCAAGAGGAGGCGGTCTCCACAGGAAAGGCGAGAGGAACTCCAGGGTCGTGCAACCATTCCCAGAGTCCCCCAGATGTCTCAGTCCATTCCAGGGAAAACTGTTTTCTCTGCACTGCCTCGACGTTCAAAGCCGAGGATCGACTCACACCACGTGGCACGTGGGACAGCCCTGTGGGAAAGCCTCGTGGGAAATTCTCGTGGGAAAGCCTCAAGCGAAAGCCACAGATCCCTTGATACACCCC
>NW_017193734.1:0-9667 GCF_001704415.2 Capra hircus
GCATAGTCATAAAGCCAAATAGATGTCTTTTTTTCTGGAACTCTCTTGTTTTCAATGATCCAGTGGATGTTGGCAGTTTGATCTCTGGTTTCTCTGCATGTTTTTAAATCCCTCTTGAACATTTGGAAGTTCACAGTTCATGTGAACTTGGAGAATTTTGAGCATTACTTTACTAGTGTGTGAGATGAGTGCAATTGTGCAGCAGCTTGAATATTCTTTGTCATTGCCTTTCTTTGGGATTGGAATGAAAACTGACCTAATGACTAGATGTTTTCAATTGCATATGCTGAAAGAACTGGCTGTGCAGTTTTGAAGAAAAAAAAATCATTTTAACCCATTTTCTCTGAAGTGCAAGGCATATCATGGCCATCCTGAATCATAAAGTCACCTTTTCTTTATGTAGTTATAGTTTCATGCCTAAATTATAGGCCAACTCATGCTCAAATTGACTCTGATGTCAGGGGCAGATCAACTAATAAAAAGCTTGGATTGTCCCTCTGGAGGAAAGTGAGATCTTTGTCCCACGAGAAGAATCTGAAGGGTTAAGGGAACTTGCAAGAGTGGGGAAAGCTTAGTCCATCCTACATGTACCAAAATCTTAAATAAGGCTTATTTGCTTTACCGAAGTAAACAAACAGATGATGAAAACAAATTATAAATCAATGAAAGGTAAAGAAACTCATAGTCTGTTATCAAAAATTGCATTCTAAGAAAACTTTGTTCTCTTAACCTAGAGAGGAGACTAAATTCCATCTGGTACCAGCTTACCAGAAGACAAACAAACAAACAAACAAATTATCGGTAAGCTTAAAAAATGTATATTCCATATATCTTGAAGTAGCAGTATTTCTGTAAAGGCATCAGTGTGAAATCATAGAAGACATGGTTAAAACCTGATTAAATAGAAATTGACAATGTAATCTGGTCACTGCTGCGACTTGAAATGCTTTCATATGATAACTGGAATTATAACTGACAGCATTTGACCAGGACATATCAGATTTTCACGGATGTCAGATAATTTCTAGGATATCTATATTAGGAACTGAAGGAATCTTTGAACCTAGGAAAGAAAACAACAGTCTCAAAGGCCCTTGCTGAATATCTATCAGCAAGGAATGTCTTTGCAAGGATCGCAAAATGAAGGGAAAATACACCGACCTGCCTCTGCAACTTCGGTCCTCTGAGCAGATCTGGAGGTCTCCCTTTGTATAAGCTAACCTGTTCCTTCCAAATAGAGGTTTGCAACACAAAACAAGTGGCCGCCTATTCTTCCTCGAAGGAGGATCTCTTTCCCCACATCCTGCGAACTCCCTTTCCCAGCCTCCAGGAAAAGCGCGTCTTGCAGTTCCTTTCAGAAAATCCTATGGACGGAGAAGCCTGGTAGGCTGCAGTCCGTGGGGTCGCTGAGGGTCGGACACGACTGAGCGACTGCACTTTCATTTTCACTTTCATGCATTGGAGAAGGCAATGGCAACCCACTTACTGTTCTTGCCTGGAGAATCCCAGGGACGGGGGGAGCCTAGTGGGCTACCGTCTATGGCGTCGCACAGAGTCGAACACGACTGAAGCAACTTAGCAGCAGCAGCAGCAGCAGTTCCTTTCTTAGGGGCAGTTATCCCTGAGATTGGGACCTGGAAAGGCAGAGCCACCTCCACACACACGTCTTTTCTGTCCCCTTTCCTCTGGAGGAGAGCTCTAGTGAGCCTAGGTCTGTCAGGAAAATTCTTGGCTTTGACGGGATCACACCCGGTGTGTGAACCTGCATACCCGACCTAGGGGCCACAGGCACCTGTTTTGCTCGAGTGGGTCCTGGAGGGGTGCAGCATAGCAAGAGCTTAAAAATCCATCCAATTTGTCTTTTTTTTTTAACCTCGGAGAGAACGAGTTTGCTCCACCTCCACCCTTTGGCAGTGTGGAGGGAAGAGGGCACCACCCTCTCCCAAAGGGGACATAGGGCCTACCAGGAGAGAAAGGCCCCTTGAGGAGCTGAGCCCAGGTAGGCAGCCAGTGATGTCAAGCACACTCCCGCTGCTTGCTTCTTCATGGGCACTCCACGATCTGCTAGGAATGTCTTTGCAAGGATCTCAAAGGGAAGGGGAGATACATGGCCCTGTCTCTGGAACTTCAGTCCTCTGAGCAGATCTGGAGGTCTTGAGTTGTATAAGCAAACCTGTTCCTTCCAAATAGAGGCTTGCAAACACACCCCGGTGGTTGCCTCTTCTTCCCGAAGAAGTCTTTCTTTCCCCACATGCTGCGAACTCCCTGTCCCAACCTCCAAGAATAGCGCTTCTTGCCATTCCTTTCTTAGAGGCAGTTATCCCTGAGCTTGGGGCCGTAGGAGTAGCCCCACACTCACAGGGAAAGGCAAAGACTCCTCCATACATCTCCTCTATCCCCTTTGCTCTGGAGGAGAGCTCTAGTGAGCCTAGGTCTTTCAGGAAAATTCTTGGCTTGGACAGGATCTCACCCTGTTTGTGAACCTGCATACCCAACCAGGGGCCACAGAGCACCTGTTTCAGTAAAGTGGGCCCTGAAAGGGTGCAGCCTAGCAAGAGCTTGAAAATCCATTCAATTGCTGTTTTGTACCTCTGACAGAGCGAGCTTGGCTCCACCCTTTGGCAGTGAGGAGAAAAGAGGCATGACACCCTCCCCAAGGGGGACATGGGGCCTATTCGAGAGGAAAGGCCCCTTGTGGAGATGAGGCCAGGAAGGCACACAGTCGTGTCAAACACACTCCCACTGCTTGCTTCTTCAGGGGCACTCCCGCTATCAGCTAGGAATGTCTTTGCAATGATCACAAAGGGAAGGGGAGATACAGGGACCTGCTTCTGGACCTCCGGTGCTCTGAGCAAATCTCGAGGTCTCCGTTGTTGGTCAAGGTCAAGGTCAAGTTCAAGTTCAAGGTCAAGTTCAAGTTGAAGTTCAAAGTCAAGGTCAAGTCAAAGTCAAAGTCAAGGTCAAGTTCAAGTTCAAATTCAAGTTCAAGTCAAGTCAAGTTCAAGTTGAAGTCAAGGTCAAGGTAAAGTTCAAGTTGAAGAGTCAAGGGTCAAGGTCAAAGTTCAAGTTCAAGTCAAGTCAAAAGGTCAAGTTCAGTGTCAAGTTCAAGTTCAAAGTTCAAAGTTCAAGTCAAGGTCAAGGTCAAGTTCAAGTTGAAGTTAAAGTTCAAGGTCAAGGTCAAGTTCAAGGTCAAGGCCAATTTTCAAGTTCAAAGTCAAGGTCAAGGTCAACTTCAAGGGCAGGGCAAGGCCAAGACCAAGACCAAGGCAAGGGCAAGGGCAAGGGCAAGGCCAGGCCAAGGCAAAGGCCAAGGCCACCAAAGCGAAGCCCAAACCCCGTAACGCCTGACAAAAGGCAGAAGCCACTAGGCCCCTGTGCAGAGGAAGCCACTGAAGGCAGCAAGGCCACAGAGCTCCCCGACTCCCATTCCCACAGGAAGATGTGAGGATAAAGGGCCTCATCCCAGCACAGCACCTGCTCCCACCACCCCGCAACCCCGGCCCCCGCCCCCCGCAGCACGCCCCCTGAAACAACACTGTCTTCCCAGAAAAGAGAACGGAGAAGCCATGTGTGTGCCAAAGGAGCAAGATGAACGAACGATGCCACGCCCTCCGAATTTGGGCACACCTGACGCCTCGGAACCCCGGGCCTGGCCGATGGTCCCAGCCGTTCTCGGGTGGGAGGGGGGTCAACACATTGGCGAGAGCCCTTGCCCAGGCCACCCGCAAATCCCCTGAGATGTGATCCGACCACAGGGACCGAGGGCAAACGTACCGCTTGAGGTGCTGGAGGAACCAAGCCATGGTGGGAGAGGCACACGGGCACGCTGCAGACTGCTGGCCGAGTGGGCGGGGACCCAGCAGCTTAGGACTCTGGAGAACGGGAGGCGTCTCCGCCACCATTGACGTCAATAGGGTTTGGGTGGGTAGATGTGGGGGTCGCCCCTGGCCTCTTTCCAAGCAGAGACCCTGGACGGAGTCCCGTGGAGCGAGTGGGCTTTTCCCGGGCACGGCTGAGCCCTGGACCGCCAAGATCCCCGTTGGGGTGGGCGGGCAGTTCGCGCGCTTTGGTTTGTGGCCCTCCCTCGCAGCGGGGGGTGGGATCAACCCCGGGTGGATCAATCAGGGGCCCTCAGCAGTGCCAAGGGAGCTCACCGCCCAGGAAACGCCCCAAGGTCCCTTTGAATTGGCCACCAACGCCCCCTTTCCCAGCCTGCCTTGCTCTGGGATTTCCCGCCTTTTCACATTCCACAGGTCCCTGGGCCTCGACTGTCCCCCGCTGGCTCCTCCGAGGCATTCCGGGACACCAGACGCTCTCTCCAGCGCTTCCACCTAGATGCCTCGCTGTCCTCGCCTCCGTTTCCCCCATGCCCCCTCCCCAACTTCTCCATGGGCTCTTGGCATCCTTTCCCTACAGCAGTCCCAGAGTGCCACCGCCGAGGGCTTTGAGTTGCCTGGAGCCCAAGGCTCCGGCCAGAGACCTGAGGGGCCAGCGTCTGGACTGGCAGCTAATGCCATTTGGGGCTTTTCTCACGTGGAGCCTGAGGCCCGCACCTCCGCGGGCAACCCCCCAGCGCGAGTGCTCTGGAGACACCCGCCCAAGGGGACAGTGTATCCCCTACTGTGGGGAAGGAGGTTCCTGTTTTCCCTGCACTGGTTCGACTTTCACGCCGAGGATCGACTCACACCATGGTGGCAAGTGGAATAGCCCTGTGGGAAAGCCTCATGGGAAAGACTCCAGGGAAAGCCACAGATTCCTTGATCCACGAGAAGGGAAGCGTGACACTGCTGCTACCGCTCGGGAGGAAAGCGCACGTGCATGACCCCACTCGAGCCGAGGACTGACGCAAGCTTGGGAGACTCCAGAAGTACGCCAAGATCCATGTCAGCACTGGAGAGGAATCCTCAGGTTCCGGTCCCGACTCCACACAAGGTCTTAGGCCCCGGCATCGACGGAGAGGAATCCTGAGAGGCCCCTAGTACCTCGCATGGGGACTGGCCTTTCCTGAGGTCACCAGAGCGGGTCCCTGAGGTCTCCGTCGTAACTCGAGAGCACCTGCCGCAACTCGAGAAAATCCAGGAGGTTCTCCCCTGCAGGCGAGATGAGGCCCGTTTCCACTGAGGTGTCTCGAGGCTAATCACACGTGAACTCTGGAACTTCTAAAGAGTCTTTCACAGTCATGCTGCAACTCAAGAAGTTCCCCGACATACCCGTCTCCACTCAAGAGGAAGCACGAGGGTCCCGGCCACATCCAGAGGAGCTGCGTTTCCGGCTCGTAGCTCGAGATGAGGGATCCTTTCCCTACTTGGTCGGGAAAGAATTCCCGGCATTCCCATCGCATCTCAAGAGGAGGCGCTCTCCAAAGGAAAGGGGAGAGGAACTGCAGGGTCGTGCCACCATTCCAAGACTCCCCCAGATGTCTCAGTCCATTCCATAGGAACCTGTTTTCCCTGCACTGCCTCGGCTTTCACGCCGAGGATGACTCACACCACCGAGACACGTGGGACAGCCCTGTGGAGAGCCTCGTGGGAAAGACTCGAGGGAAAGTCACAGATCCCTTGGTCCACGCAAGCAGAAGCGTGACACTGCTGCTACAGCATGGGAGGAAAGGGCACGCTCATGCCCCCACTCGAGACGAGGCCTGAATCCCCTGGGAGAATCCAGAGGTAGCCCAAGATCCATGTCAGCACTGGAAAGGAATCCTCAGGTTCCGGTACCGACTGCACACAAGGTCTTAGGCCCCGACATCGACAGGAGAGGAATCCCGAGAAGACCCGAGCAACTCGCATGGGGACTGGCCTTTCCTCAGGCCACCAAAGCGGGTCCTTGAGGTCCAGGTCGTAAGTCGAGAGCACCTGCCGCAACTCGAGAATATCCAGGAGGTTCTCCCCTCCAGGTGAGCTGAGGCCCATTTCCGCTAAGGCGTCACGAGGCTAATCACACCTAAACTTTCGAACTTCCAAAGAGTCCTTCACACCCTTGCTTCAACTCAAGAAGTTCCCCGACATACCCGTCTCCACTTGAGAGGAAGCACAAGAATCCCGCCCATATCCAGTGGAGCCCCTTTTCTGCCTCATAGCTCGAGAGGAGGGATCCTTTCAGTGCATGGTCGGGAAAGAATTCCTTGCATTCCCATCGCATCTCAAGAGGAGGCGCTCTCCACAGGAAAGGCGAGAGGAACTCCAGGGTCATGCCACCATTCCCAGAGTCCCCCATATGTCTCAGTCCATTCCAGGGAAACCTGTTTTCCTGGCACTGCCTCCACTTTCAAGCCGAGGATCGACTCACACCACGGTTGCACGAGGGAAAGCCCTGTGGGAAAGCCTCGTGGAAAGCCTCGTGGGAAACGCTCGAGGGAAAGCCACTGATCCCTTGATCCACACGAAGGGAAGCGTGACACTGCTGCTACAGCTCTGGAGGAAAGCACACGTGCAAGCCCCCACTCGAGACGAGGACTGACTCCCCTGGGGAGACTCCAGAAGTACCCCAAGATCCATGTCAGCACTGGAGAGGAATCCTCAGGTTCCGGCACCGACACGACACAAGGTCTTAGGGCCTGGCATCGATGGGAGAGGAATTCCGAAAGGCCTCTGAGCAACTCGCATGGGTACTGGCCTTTCCTGAGGCCACCAGAGCGGGTCCCTGAGGTCCCCGTCCTAAGTCGAGAGCACCTGCCGCAACTCGAGAATATCCAGGAGGTTCTCCCCTCCAGGCGAGATGAGGCCCTTTTCCGCTGAGATGTCTCGAGTCTAATCACACCTAAACTCTGGAACTTCGAAAGGGTCCTTCACACCTTTGCTTCAACTCAAGAAGTTCCCCGACATACCCGTCTCCACTCGAGAGGAAGCACGAGAGTCCAGCTCACATTCAGATGAGCCGTGTTTCCGCCTCCTAGCTCGAGAGGAGGGATCCTTTCCCTGCGTGTCCGGAAAGAATTCCCGGCGTTCCCGTCGCATCTCAAGAGGAGGGGCTCTAAACAGTAAAGGTGAGAGGAACTCCAGGTTGTGCCACCATTCCCTGAAAGCCCCGGATGTCTCAGTCCATTCCAGGGAAACCTGTTTACCCTGCACTGCCTCGACTTTCAAGCCGAGGATAGAGTCACACCACGGTGGCACGGGGAGAGCCTGTGGGAAAGCCTCGAGGGAAAGCCTCGTGGGAAAGCCTCGAGGAAAGCCACAGTTCCCTTGATCCACGCGAAGGGAACCGTGACAATGCTGCTGCAGCTCGGGAGGAAAGCGCACGTGCATGCCCCCACTCGAGACGAGGACTGACTCCCCTGGGGAGACTCCAGAAGTACCCCAAGATCCATGTCAGCACTGGAGAGGAATCCTCAGGTTTCGGCACCGACTCCACAGAAGGTTTAGGCCCCGGCATCGTCGGGAGAGGAAACCCGAGGGGCCACCGAGCAACTCGCATGGGGACTGGCCTTTCCTGAGGCCACCAGAGGGGTCCCTGAGGTCCCCTTCGTAAGTCGAGAGCACCTGCCGCAACTCGAGAAAATCCAGGAGGCTTTCCCCTCCAGGGGAGATGAGGCCCATTTCCGCTGAGGCGTCTCGAGGCTAATCACACCTAACCTCTGGAACTTACAAAGGGTCCTTCACACCCTTTCTGCAACTCAAGAAGTTCCCCGACATACCCGTCTCCACTCGAGAGGAAGCACGAGAGTCCCTCCCACATCCAGAGGAGCCCCGTTTCCGCCTCCTAGCTCGAGAGGAGGGATTATTTCCCTGCGTGGTCGGGAAAGAAATCCCGGCATTCACATCGCATCTCAAGAGGAGGCGATCTACACAGTAAAGGCGAGAGGAACTCCAGGGTCGTGCCACCATTCCCAGCGTTCCCCAGATGTCTCAGTCCATTCCAGGGAAACCTGTTTTCCCTGCACTGCCTCGACTTTCACGCCGAGGATCGACTCACACCACGGTGGAACGTGGGACAGACCTGTGGGAAACCCTCTTGGTAAAGCGTCGAGGGAAAGCCACAGATCCCTTGATCCATGCGACGGGAAGTGTGACACTGCTGCTACAGTTCGTGAGGAAAGCTCACGTGCATGCCCCACACGAGATGAGCACTGACTCCCCAGGGGAGACTCCAGAAGTACGCCAAGATCCATGGTAGCACTGGAGAGGAATCCTCAGCTTCCAGCCCCGACTCCACACAAGGTCTTAGGCCCCGACATCGACGGGAGAGTAGTCCCGAAAGGCCCTCTTGCAACTCCCATGGGCACTGGCCTTTCCTGAGGCCACCAGAGCGGGTCCCTGAGTTCCCCGTCGTAACTCGAGAGTCCCTGCCCAACTCTAGAAAATCCAGGAGGTTCTCCCTCCAGGCGAGATGAGGCCCATTTCCTCTGAGGTGTCTGGAGGCTCATCACACCTAAACTCTGGAAATTCAAAAGGGTCCTTGCTTCAACTCAAGAAGTTCCCCGACATACCCGTCTCCACACGAGAGGAAGCACGAGGGTCCCGCCCACATTCAGAGGAACCCCGTTTCCGCCTGGCAGCTCGAGATGAAGGATCCTATCCTGCTTAGTCAGGAAAGATTTTTCGGCATTCCCGTGGCATCTCAAGAGCAAGGGCTCTCAATAGGAAAGACGAGAGGAACTCCAGGGTCGTGCCACCATTCCAAGAGTCCCCCAGATGTCTCAGTCCATTTCAGAGGAACCTGTTTTCACTGCACTGCCTCGACTTTCACGCCGAGGATCCACTCACACCATGGTGGCACGTGGGACAGCCCTGTGGAAAGCCTCGTGGGAAAGCCTCGAGGGAAAGCCACAGATCCCTTGATCCCCGCGACGGGAAGCGTGACACATCTGCTTCACTGTCCCTGAGGTCACGGTCGTAAGCCGAGAGCACCTGCCTCAACTCGAGAAAATCCAGGAGGTTCTCTGCTCCAGTCGAGATGAGGCCCATTTTCTCTGCGGCGTCTCGAGAGTAATCACACCTAAACTCTGGAACTTCCAAAGGGTCCTACACACCCTTGCTACAACTCAAGAAGTTCCCCGACATACCGGTCTCCACTCCAGAGGAAGCACGAGGGTCCGGCCACTCCAGAGGAGCTCCGTTTCCGCCTCCAAACTCGAGATGAGGGATCCTTCCCTGCTTCCTCGGGAAAGAATTCCCGACGTTTCCGATGCATCTCAAGAGGAGGCGCGCTGCACAGGAAAGGCGAGAGGAACTCATGGGTAGTGCCACCATTCCAAGAGTGCCCCAGATGTCTCAGTCCATTGCAGAGGATCCTGTTTTCCCTGCACTGCTTCGACTTTCACGCCGAGGATCGACTCACACCACGGTGGTACGTGGGAGAGCCCTGTGGGAAAGCCTCGTGGGAAAGCCTCGAGGGAAAGCCACAGATCCCTTGATCCACGCGAAGGAAGCGTGACACTGCTGCTACAGCACGGAGGAAAGCGCACGTGCATGCCCCCACTCGAACTAGGACTGACTCCCCTGGGGAGACTCCAGAAGTACCCCAAGATGCATGTCAGCCCTGGAGAGGAATCCTCAGGTTCCAGCCCCGACTCCACACAAGGTCTTAGGCCCTGGCATCAACGGGAGAGGAATAGCGACAGGCCCTCTAGCAACTCGCATGGGGACTGGCCTTTCCTGAGGTCACCAGAGCGGGTCCATGAGGTCCCCGTCGTAAGTCGAGAGCACCTGCCGCAACTCGCAAAAAA
>NW_017193735.1:0-9667 GCF_001704415.2 Capra hircus
TGCGAGGCTCGCCTATGGCAGAGCATCTTGTGCCAGGAACTCTGCCAGATCGGGCTCTGAACAGAGCTAGAGATCTGCCGTACTGGTCGCACTTAGCTTCGTGTAAGCAGGGATTTCAGCTTGACGGGGACTTGCTGCCTCCTCTTCCCCCGAGGAGGCTCGCTTCCCTGCTGGCTGTGCACTCGCCTATCAGGCGGGGGCGCAGGGCTCCTCCAGCAGGTCTTGCCTCAGGGGCTGCTTCCCCTGAGTTGGGGCTGTGGGCAGGAACCCAGACACGCAGGATCAGGCCCCAAACACCTGCACATGTCTCTGCTGGGAGGAGAGTGCTAGGGAACCTACGTCTGTCATACACTTTCTGGCACCCAAGGAATCAGCCTCCGTGTGTGCGGGCTGAAAACCCCAGCCAGGGGACCTGGGAGCTGGTGCTCTCCGTGTGGCGCTGAATCTGGCGGCCAAGCAACCGCTGGAGGAGCCCTGCAGTTGCCCTTCCCTTCCCTCTGACAGAATTCTCACTGCTGAGCCCTTGGCAGTGTGCAACCACCAGCCCCTAAGCTCTCCTTAAGGAGGACTGGGACCTAAGTGCAAAGGCAAGGCAGGATTGGAGCTGAGGCCAAGAAAGGCGCCAGTGGCGACTCCCAGGCTCCTGCTGCCTGCTCCTTCCTGGAGAGGCAGCCTAAAAGCAAGGCAAGTCTGGGCAAGGCTAGCCCCGGCAGAGCAGCCTCGCGCCAGGAACTCTGCCAGATCGGGGCTCTGAGCAGAGCTAGAGCTCTGCCGTACTGGAGGCGCACTTAGCTCGTGCAAGCAGGGCTTTCAACTTGACGGGGCTGGGCTGCCTCCTCTTCCCCGAGGAGGCTCGCTTCCCTGCTGGCTGTGCACTCGCCTATCGGGCGGGGGCGCAGGGCTCCTCCAGCAGGTCTTGCCTCAGGGGCTGCTTCCCCTGAGTTGGGGCTGTGGGCAGGAACCCAGACACGCAGGATCAGGCCCCAAACACCTGCACATGTCTCTGCTGGGGAGGAGAGTGCTAGGGAACCTACGTCTGTCATACACTTTCTGGGCACCCAAGGAATCAGCCTCCGTGTGTGCGGGGCTGAAAACCCCAGCCAGGGGCCCTGGGAGCCTGGTGCTCTCGGTGCGGCGCTGATTCTAGGCGGCCTAGAAACCGCTGGAGGAGCCCTGCAGTTGCCCTTCCCTTCCCTCTGACAGAGCTCTCACTGCTGAAGCCCTTGGCAGTGTGCAACCCACCACCCCCTAAGCCCTCCCCAACGACGCCTGGCACCTATGTGCAAAGGCAAGGCAGGATTGGAGCTGAGGCAAGGAAGGCACCAGTGGCGTCTCCCAGGCTCGCTCAGACAGCTCCTTCCTGGGGAGGGAGCCTAAAAGCAAGGCAAGTCTGGGCAAGGCGAGCCCCCGGCCGAGCAGCCTCGCGCCAGAAACTCTGCCAGATCGGGGCTCTGAGCAGAGCTAGAGCTCTGCCGTACTGGAGGCCCACTTAGCTCCGTGCAAGCAGGGCTTTCCTCTTGACTGGGCTCGGCTGCCTCCTCTTCTCCCGAGGAGGCTCGCTACACTGCTGGCTGTGCTCTCGCCTATCAGGCGGGCGCGCAGGGCTCCTCCAGCAGGTCTTGCCTCAGGGGCTGCTTCCCCTGAGTTGAGGCTGTGGGCGGGAACCCAGACACGCAGGATAAGGCCCCAACCACCTGCACATGTCTCTGCTGGGGAGGAGAGTGCTAGGGAACCTACGTCTCTCACACACTTTCTAGGCACCCACGGAGTCAGCCTCTGGGAGTGTGGGGATGCAAAACCCAGCCAGGGGCCCTTGGAACCTGGTGCTCTCCGTGCGGAGCTTTGTCTGGGCGGCCAAGGAACCGCTGAAGGAGCCCTGCTGTTGCCCTTCGCTTCCCTCTGACAGAGCTTTCACTGCTGGAGCCCTTGGCAGTGTGCAACCCACCAGCCCCTAAGCCCTCCTCAAGGACGCTTGGGACCTAAGTGCAAAGGCAAGGCAGGGGTAGAGCTGAAGCCAGGAAGGCGCCAGTGGCGTTTCCGAGCCTCACACAGCCTGCTCCTTCCTGGGGAGGGAGCCTTAAAGCAAGGCAAGTCTGCGCAAGGCTCGCCTATGGCAGAGCATCTTGGTGCCAGGAACTCTGCCAGATCGGGCCTCTGAACAGAGCTAGAGATCTGCCGTACTGGAGTCGCACTTAGCTTCGTGGAAGCAGGGATTTCAGCTTGACGGGGACTTGCTGCCTCCTCTTCCCCCGAGGAGGCTCGCTTCCCTGCTGGCTGTGCACTCGCCTATCAGGCGGGGGCGCAGGGCTCCTCCAGCAGGTCTTGCCTCAGGGGCTGCTTCCCCTGAGTTGGGGCTGTGGGCAGGAACCCAGACACGCAGGATCAGGCCCCAAACACCTGCACATGTCTCTGCTGGGGAGGAGAGTGCTAGGGAACCTACGTCTGTCATACACTTTCTGGGCACCCAAGGAATCAGCCTCCGTGTGTGCGGGGCTGAAAACCCCAGCCAGGGGACCTGGGAGCCTGGTGCTCTCCGTGTGGCGCTGAATCTGGGCGGCCAAGCAACCGCTGGAGGAGCCCTGCAGTTGCCCTTCCCTTCCCTCTGACAGAATTCTCACTGGCTGGAGCCCTTGGCAGTGTGCAACCCACCAGCCCCTAAGCTCTCCTTAAGGAGGACTGGGACCTAAGTGCAAAGGCAAGGCAGGATTGGAGCTGAGGCAAGAAAGGCGCCAGTGGCGACTCCCAGGCTCCTGCTGCCTGCTCCTTCCTGGAGAGGCAGCCTAAAAGCAAGGCAAGTCTGGGCAAGGCTAGCCCCCGGCAGAGCAGCCTCGCGCCAGGAACTCTGCCAGATCGGGGCTCTGAGCAGAGCTAGAGCTCTGCCGTACTGGAGGCGCACTTAGCTCCGTGCAAGCAGGGCTTTCAACTTGACGGGGCTGGGCTGCCTCCTCTTCCCCCGAGGAGGCTCGCTTCCCTGCTGGCTGTGCACTCGCCTATCAGGCGGGGGCGCAGGGCTCCTCCAGCAGGTCTTGCCTCAGGGGCTGCTTCCCCTGAGTTGGGGCTGTGGGCAGGAACCCAGACACGCAGGATCAGGCCCCAAACACCTGCACATGTCTCTGCTGGGGAGGAGAGTGCTAGGGAACCTACGTCTGTCATACACTTTCTGGGCACCCAAGGAATCAGCCTCCGTGTGTGCGGGGCTGAAAACCCCAGCCAGGGGCCCTGGGAGCCTGGTGCTCTCGGTGCGGCGCTGATTCTAGGCGGCCTAGAAACCGCTGGAGGAGCCCTGCAGTTGCCCTTCCCTTCCCTCTGACAGAGCTCTCACTGCTGAAGCCCTTGGCAGTGTGCAACCCACCACCCCCTAAGCCCTCCCCAACCACGCCTGGCACCTATGTGCAAAGGCAAGGCAGGATTGGAGCTGAGGCAAGGAAGGCACCAGTGGCGTCTCCCAGGCTCGCTCAGACAGCTCCTTCCTGGGGAGGGAGCCTAAAAGCAAGGCAAGTCTGGGCAAGGCGAGCCCCCGGCCGAGCAGCCTCGCGCCAGAAACTCTGCCAGATCGGGGCTCTGAGCAGAGCTAGAGCTCTGCCGTACTGGAGGCCCACTTAGCTCCGTGCAAGCAGGGCTTTCCTCTTGACTGGGCTCGGCTGCCTCCTCTTCTCCCGAGGAGGCTCGCTACACTGCTGGCTGTGCTCTCGCCTATCAGGCGGGCGCGCAGGGCTCCTCCAGCAGGTCTTGCCTCAGGGGCTGCTTCCCCTGAGTTGAGGCTGTGGGCGGGAACCCAGACACGCAGGATAAGGCCCCAACCACCTGCACATGTCTCTGCTGGGGAGGAGAGTGCTAGGGAACCTACGTCTCTCACACACTTTCTAGGCACCCACGGAGTCAGCCTCTGGGAGTGTGGGGATGCAAAACCCAGCCAGGGGCCCTTGGAACCTGGTGCTCTCCGTGCGGAGCTTTGTCTGGGCGGCCAAGGAACCGCTGAAGGAGCCCTGCTGTTGCCCTTCGCTTCCCTCTGACAGAGCTTTCACTGCTGGAGCCCTTGGCAGTGTGCAACCCACCAGCCCCTAAGCCCTCCTCAAGGACGCTTGGGACCTAAGTGCAAAGGCAAGGCAGGGGTAGAGCTGAAGCCAGGAAGGCGCCAGTGGCGTTTCCGAGCCTCACACAGCCTGCTCCTTCCTGGGGAGGGAGCCTTAAAGCAAGGCAAGTCTGCGCAAGGCTCGCCTATGGCAGAGCATCTTGGTGCCAGGAACTCTGCCAGATCGGGCCTCTGAACAGAGCTAGAGATCTGCCGTACTGGAGTCGCACTTAGCTTCGTGGTAAGCAGGGATTTCAGCTTGACGGGGACTTGCTGCCTCCTCTTCCCCCGAGGAGGCTCGCTTCCCTGCTGGCTGTGCACTCGCCTATCAGGCGGGGGCGCAGGGCTCCTCCAGCAGGTCTTGCCTCAGGGGCTGCTTCCCCTGAGTTGGGGCTGTGGGCAGGAACCCAGACACGCAGGATCAGGCCCCAAACACCTGCACATGTCTCTGCTGGGGAGGAGAGTGCTAGGGAACCTACGTCTGTCATACACTTTCTGGGCACCCAAGGAATCAGCCTCCGTGTGTGCGGGGCTGAAAACCCCAGCCAGGGGACCTGGGAGCCTGGTGCTCTCCGTGTGGCGCTGAATCTGGGCGGCCAAGCAACCGCTGGAGGAGCCCTGCAGTTGCCCTTCCCTTCCCTCTGACAGAATTCTCACTGCTGGAGCCCTTGGCAGTGTGCAACCCACCAGCCCCTAAGCTCTCCTTAAGGAGGACTGGGACCTAAGTGCAAAGGCAAGGCAGGATTGGAGCTGAGGCAAGAAAGGCGCCAGTGGCGACTCCCAGGCTCCTGCTGCCTGCTCCTTCCTGGAGAGGCAGCCTAAAAGCAAGGCAAGTCTGGGCAAGGCTAGCCCCCGGCAGAGCAGCCTCGCGCCAGGAACTCTGCCAGATCGGGGCTCTGAGCAGAGCTAGAGCTCTGCCGTACTGGAGGCGCACTTAGCTCCGTGCAAGCAGGGCTTTCAACTTGACGGGGCTGGGCTGCCTCCTCTTCCCCCGAGGAGGCTCGCTTCCCTGCTGGCTGTGCACTCGCCTATCAGGCGGGGGCGCAGGGCTCCTCCAGCAGGTCTTGCCTCAGGGGCTGCTTCCCCTGAGTTGGGGCTGTGGGCAGGAACCCAGACACGCAGGATCAGGCCCCAAACACCTGCACATGTCTCTGCTGGGGAGGAGAGTGCTAGGGAACCTACGTCTGTCATACACTTTCTGGGCACCCAAGGAATCAGCCTCCGTGTGTGCGGGGCTGAAAACCCCAGCCAGGGGCCCTGGGAGCCTGGTGCTCTCGGTGCGGCGCTGATTCTAGGCGGCCTAGAAACCGCTGGAGGAGCCCTGCAGTTGCCCTTCCCTTCCCTCTGACAGAGCTCTCACTGCTGAAGCCCTTGGCAGTGTGCAACCCACCACCCCCTAAGCCCTCCCCAACGACGCCTGGCACCTATGTGCAAAGGCAAGGCAGGATTGGAGCTGAGGCAAGGAAGGCACCAGTGGCGTCTCCCAGGCTCGCTCAGACAGCTCCTTCCTGGGGAGGGAGCCTAAAAGCAAGGCAAGTCTGGGCAAGGCGAGCCCCCGGCCGAGCAGCCTCGCGCCAGAAACTCTGCCAGATCGGGGCTCTGAGCAGAGCTAGAGCTCTGCCGTACTGGAGGCCCACTTAGCTCCGTGCAAGCAGGGCTTTCCTCTTGACTGGGCTCGGCTGCCTCCTCTTCTCCCGAGGAGGCTCGCTACACTGCTGGCTGTGCTCTCGCCTATCAGGCGGGCGCGCAGGGCTCCTCCAGCAGGTCTTGCCTCAGGGGCTGCTTCCCCTGAGTTGAGGCTGTGGGCGGGAACCCAGACACGCAGGATAAGGCCCCAACCACCTGCACATGTCTCTGCTGGGGAGGAGAGTGCTAGGGAACCTACGTCTCTCACACACTTTCTAGGCACCCACGGAGTCAGCCTCTGGGAGTGTGGGGATGCAAAACCCAGCCAGGGGCCCTTGGAACCTGGTGCTCTCCGTGCGGAGCTTTGTCTGGGCGGCCAAGGAACCGCTGAAGGAGCCCTGCTGTTGCCCTTCGCTTCCCTCTGACAGAGCTTTCACTGCTGGAGCCCTTGGCAGTGTGCAACCCACCAGCCCCTAAGCCCTCCTCAAGGACGCTTGGGACCTAAGTGCAAAGGCAAGGCAGGGGTAGAGCTGAAGCCAGGAAGGCGCCAGTGGCGTTTCCGAGCCTCACACAGCCTGCTCCTTCCTGGGGAGGGAGCCTTAAAGCAAGGCAAGTCTGCGCAAGGCTCGCCTATGGCAGAGCATCTTGGTGCCAGGAACTCTGCCAGATCGGGCCTCTGAACAGAGCTAGAGATCTGCCGTACTGGAGTCGCACTTAGCTTCGTGTAAGCAGGGATTTCAGCTTGACGGGGACTTGCTGCCTCCTCTTCCCCCGAGGAGGCTCGCTTCCCTGCTGGCTGTGCACTCGCCTATCGGGCGGGGGCGCAGGGCTCCTCCAGCAGGTCTTGCCTCAGGGGCTGCTTCCCCTGAGTTGGGGCTGTGGGCAGGAACCCAGACACGCAGGATCAGGCCCCAAACACCTGCACATGTCTCTGCTGGGGAGGAGAGTGCTAGGGAACCTACGTCTGTCATACACTTTCTGGGCACCCAAGGAATCAGCCTCCGTGTGTGCGGGGCTGAAAACCCCAGCCAGGGGACCTGGGAGCCTGGTGCTCTCCGTGTGGCGCTGAATCTGGGCGGCCAAGCAACCGCTGGAGGAGCCCTGCAGTTGCCCTTCCCTTCCCTCTGACAGAATTCTCACTGCTGGAGCCCTTGGCAGTGTGCAACCCACCAGCCCCTAAGCTCTCCTTAAGGAGGACTGGGACCTAAGTGCAAAGGCAAGGCAGGATTGGAGCTGAGGCAAGAAAGGCGCCAGTGGCGACTCCCAGGCTCCTGCTGCCTGCTCCTTCCTGGAGAGGCAGCCTAAAAGCAAGGCAAGTCTGGGCAAGGCTAGCCCCCGGCAGAGCAGCCTCGCGCCAGGAACTCTTGCCAGATCGGGGCTCTGAGCAGAGCTAGAGCTCTGCCGTACTGGAGGCGCACTTAGCTCCGTGCAAGCAGGGCTTTCAACTTGACGGGGCTGGGCTGCCTCCTCTTCCCCCGAGGAGGCTCGCTTCCCTGCTGGCTGTGCACTCGCTATCGGCGGGGCGCGCCCCAGGGGCCTCCTCCCCAGCCCCCCCCCCCCCCCCCGCCAGGTCTTGCTAGGGACTGCCTCACCTGAGAATCAGCGCCGGGGCCGGTCCAGGGGCTGGGAGCCGACACACGGGCAGGCTGATTCTTGGTGCCCAGAAAGTGTATGACAGACGTAGGTTCCCTAGCACTCTCCTCCCAGCAGAGACATGTGCAGGTGGTTTGGGGCCTGATCCTGCGTGTCTGGGTTCCTGCCCACAGCCCCAACTCAGGGGAAGCAGCCCTGAGCAAGACCTGCTGGAGGAGCCCTGCGCCCCCGCCTGATAGGCGAGTGCACAGCCAGCAGGGAAGCGGGCCTCCTCGGGGGAAGAGGAGGCAGCCCAGCCCGCGTCAAGTTGAAAGCCCTGCTTGCACGGAGCTAAGTGCGCCTCCAGTACGGCAGAGCTCTAGCTCTGCTCAGAGCCCCGATCTGGCAGAGTTCCTGGGCGCGAGGCTGCTCTGCCGGGGGCTAGCCTTGCCCAGACTTGCCTTGCTTTTAGGCTGCCTCTCCAGGAAGCGAGCAGCAGCAGGAGCCTGGGGAGTCGCCACTGGCGCCTTTCTTGCCTCAGCTCCAATCCTGCCTTGCCTTTGCACTTAGGTCCCAGTCCTCCTTAAGGAGAGCTTAGGGGCTGGTGGGGTTGCACACTGCCAAGGGCTCCAGCAGTGAGAATTCTGTCAGAGGGAAGGGAAGGGCAACTGCAGGGCTCCTCCAGCGGTTGCTTGGCCGCCCAGATTCAGCGCCACACGGAGAGCACCAGGCTCCCAGGTCCCCTGGCTGGGGTTTTCAGGCCCCGCACACACGGAGGCTGATTCCTTGGGTGCCCAGAAAGTGTATGACAGACGTAGGTTCCCTAGCACTCTCCTCCCCAGCAGAGACATGTGCAGGTGTTTGGGGCCTGATCCTGCGTGTGCTGGGTTCTGGCCACAGCCCAACTCAGCGGAAGGCAGCCGAGCTGAGGCAAAGACCTGCTGGTAGGAGGCCCTGCGCCCTCCTGCTCTGATAGTGCGAAGTGCACAGCCGAAGCCGAAGGTCGAGCACTGGGCGCTCGGCGGGAGAGGAGGCAGCCACCAGTCCCGTCAAGGCTGAAATCCCTGCTTACCAGCGCAAGACTAAGTGCGACTCCAGTACGGCAAGATCTCTAAGCTCTGTTCAGAGGCCCGATCTGGCAGAGTTCCTGCAGCCACATGCTCTGCATAGCGAGGGCCTATGCGCAGACATTGCCTTGCTTTAAGGCTCCCTCCCACCGGAAGGAGCCAGGCTGTGTGAGGTCTCGGATACTGCCACTGGCCAGCGCTTCCTGGCTTTCAGCTCTATGCCTCTCTGCTCTGCCTTTGCAGCTTAGGTTCTGCTCTAAGCGTCCTTTTGATGGAGGGCTTATGTGGCTGGTGGTTTGCACATTTTTTTGTTGCGCTCTTGTGCCAAGGCTCAGGCAGCTGAAACGGCTCTGTCCAGGAGGAGAGCGAGAGGCTGAAGCAGCAGGGCGCTGCCGCTTCCAGCGGTGTGCCGTGTGGCCGTGCGCGGGACAAGAGCTGCGCGCAGAGCACCAGGTTCGAAGGGGCCCCTGCGGCTGGGTTTTGGGCTCCGCCCGGCACGACGCCCAGCGGCCTGACTCCGTGGTGCCCTCAGAAGTGTGCCTGCGAGATCGTGGTTCCCTTAGCATCCTCGCCTCTCTTCAGGCCAAGACGACATGTCTGCAGGTCGGTCTGGGCCTATCCTGCGTGTCTGGCGTTCCCGCACACAGCGTCAACTCAGGGGACGCGTCCCCTGAGGCAAAGACGCTGCCCTCGCGACGAGGCGTGCGCGCGCGACTGACATAGGCCGACGAGCACAGCCGCAGTGTAAGCGGGAGGGCCGTGCTCGGGGCGAGAGAGGGAGGGCAGCCGAGCGCACGGTGCAGAGGGGGAGGCACAAGAGCGCCTGCTTGCACGGAGCTACGGTGGGGGGGACCTGCCGAGGTGAGGCGGCAGAGCCTCTTAGCTCTTGGGGCTCACGAGCCGCGAATCTGGCAGAGTTTCTGGCGCGAGGCTGGCTCGGCCGGCGGGCTCAGCCGTTTGCCCAGCCGCTTTGCCTGTTTTAGGCTCCTCCCCCGGAAGGAGCTGTCTGAGCGAGGCTGGGCAGACGCACTCGGTGTCCTTCCTTGCCTCCCAGCTTCCAATCCTGCCATTGCCTTTGCACCAGTAGTGGCGCAGGCGTCCGTTGGGAGGGCTTAGGGAGTGGTGGTTCCTGGCACACTGCCAAAGGCGCTTCAACAGTGAGAGCTCTGTCAGAGGGACAGGGAAGGGGCAAACTGCAGGGGCTCGCTCCACGGTTTCTAGCCGCCTTAGAATGCAGCGGCCGCACCGACGAGCACCAGGCTGCCCAGGCCCTGGCTGCGGGTTTTCCTCAGCCCTGCACATTACGGATGGCTGATTCTCTTTGGTGTGC
>NW_017193736.1:0-9667 GCF_001704415.2 Capra hircus
TCGAGGCTAATTCACACTTAACCTCTGGAACTTCCAAAGGGTCCTTCACACCATTTCTGCAACTCAAGATGTTCCCGACATACCCGTCTCCACTAGAGAGGAAGCACGAGAGTCCGCCCACATCCCAGAGGAGGCCGTTCCGCCTCCTAGCTCGAGAGGAGGGATCCTTTCCCTGCGTGGTCGGGAAAGAATTCCCGGCGTTTCCGGTCGCATCTCAAAGAGCAGGCGCTCTCCACAGGAAAGGGAGAGGAACTCCAGGGTCGTGTCACCATTCCCAGAGTCCCCCAGAAGTTTTCAGTCCATTCCAGGGAACCTGTTTTCCCTGCACTGCCACGACTTTCAAGCCGAGGATCGACTCACACCACGGTGGCACGTGGGACAACCCTGCTGAAAGCCTCGTGGGAAAGCTTTGTGGGAAAGCCTTGAGTGAAAGCCACAGATCCTTTGATCCAAGGGAAGGGAAGCGTGACACTGCTGCTTCAGGTCGGGAGGAAAGCGCACGTGCATTGCCCCACTGGAGACGAAGACTGACTCCCCTGGGGAGACTCCAGAAGTACACCAAGATCCATTTCTGGCACTGGAGAGGAATCTCAGGTTCGCGGCAGCGTCTCCACACAAGGTCTTAGGCGCTGGCATCGAGGGGAGAGGAATCACGAGAGGCCCCCGAGCAACTCGCATGGGGACTGGCCTTTCCTGAGGCCACCAGAGCGGGTCCCTGAGGTCCCCGTCGTAAGTCGAGAGCACCTGCCGCAACTCGAGAAAATCCAGGAGGTTCTCCCCCCAGGCGAGATGAGGCGCATTTCCCCTGTGGCATCTCGAGGCTAATCACATCTAACATCTGGAACTTCCAAAGGGTCCTTCACACCCTTGCTGGCAACTCAAGAAGTTCCCCCGACATACCGTTCCACTCGAGAGGAAGCACGAGAGTCCGCCCACATCCAGAGGAGCCCGTTTCCGCCTGCTAGCTCGAGAGGAGGGATCATTTACCTGCGTGGTCGGGAATGAATTCCCGGCATTTCCGTCACATCTCAAGAGGAGGCGCTCTCCACAGGAAAGGCGAGAGGAACTCCAGGGTCGTGCCACATTCCCAGAGTTCCCCAGATGTCTCACTCCATTCCAGGGAAACCTGTTTTCCTGCACTGCCTCGACCTTCAAGCCGAGGGTCGACTCACACACACGTGGCACGTGGGACAGCCCTGTGGGAAAGCCTCGTGGGAAAGCCTCGTTGGAAAGCCAAGCCGATCCCTTGATACACGCGAAGGGAAGCGTGACACTGCAGCTTCAGCTCGGGAGGAAAGCGCACGTGCATTCCCCAATCGAGACGACGACTGACTCCCTGGGGAGACTCCAGAAGTACCCCAAGATCCATGTCAGTACTGGAGGTGAATGCTCAGGTTCTGGCACGTACTCCACACAAGATCTTAGGTCCCTGCATCGACTGAAGGGAATCCCAGAGGCCCCCGAGCAACTCGCATGGGGGACTGGCCTTTCCGGAGGCCACCAGAGCGGGTCCCTGAGGTCCCTGTCGTAAGTCGAGAGCACCTGCCGCAACTCTAGAAAATCCAGGAGGTTCTCCCCTCCAGGCGAGATGAGGCCCATTTCCGCTGAGACGTCTCGAGGCTAATCAAACCTAACCTCTGGAACTTCCAAGGGATTCTTCACACCCTTGCTGCAACTCAAGAAGTTCCCCGACATACCCGTCTCCACTCGAGAGGAAGCACAGGAGTCCCGCCCACATCCAGAGGAGCCCCGTTTCCGCCTCTAGCTCGAGAGAGGGATCCTTTACCTGCGTGGTCGGGAAAGAATTTCCCGCATTCCGTCAATCTCAAGAGGAGGCGCTCTCCACAGGAAAGGCGAGAGGAACTCCAGGGTCCTGCCCCATTCCCAGAGTTCCCCAGATGTCTCACTCCATTCCAGGGAAACCTGTTTTCCCTGCACTGCCTCGACTTTCAGCCGAGGATCGACTCACAACACGGTGGCACGTGGGACAGCCCTGTGGGAAAGCCTCGTTGGAAAGCCTGGAGGGAAAGACACAGGTCCTTGATCCACAGCGAAGGGAAGCGTGGACACTGCTGCTTCAGCTCGGGAGGAAAGCTCACGTGCAAGGCCCCACTCGAGACGAGGACTGACACCTCTGGGGGGACTCCAGAAGTACCCAAGATCCATGTCAGCACTGGAGAAGGAATCCTCAGGTTCCGGCACCGAATCACACAGGTCTTAGGCCCCGGCATCGACGGGAGAGGAATCCTGAGAGCCACCGAGCAACTCGCATGGGGACTGGCCTTTCCTGAGGCCACCAGAGTGGGTCCCTGAGGTCCCGTCGTAAGTCGAGAGCACCTGCCGCAACTCGAGAAATCCAGGAGGTTTCCCCTCCAGGCGAGATGAGGCCATTTCTGCTGAGGTGTCTGGAGGCTAATCACATCTAACTTCTGGAACTTTCAAGGATTCCTTCACACCCTTGCCTGCAACTCAAGAAGTTCCAGGACATACCCGTCTCCACTCGAGAGGAAGCACGAGAGTCCCGCCCACATATAGAGGAGCCCCGTTTCCGCCTCCTAGCTCGAGAGGAGGGATCCTTTCCCTGCGTGGTCGGGAAAGAATTCCCGGCGTTCCGGTCGCAACTCAATAGGAGGGGCTCTCCACAGGAAAGGCGAGAGGAACTCCAGGGTCGTGCCACCATTCCGAGAGACCCGCAGATGTCTCAGTCCATTCCAGGAAAACCTGTTTCCCTGCACTGCCTCGACTGTCAAGCCGAGGATGACTCACACCACGGTGGCACGTGGGACAGCCCTGTGGGAAAGACTCGTGGAAGCACAGATTCTTGATCCACGTGAAGGGACGCGCGACACTGCTGCTACAGGCTCGGAAGGAAAGCGCACAGTGCATGCCCTCTCTCGAGACGAGGACTGACATCCCCTGGGGAGACTCCAGAAGTTACCCCAAGATCCATGTCAGCACTGGAGAGGAATCGTCAGGTTTCCAGCACTGACTCCACACAAGGTCTTAGGCGCCAGCAATCGGACGGAGAGGAATCCCGAGAGGCCCCGAGCAACTGGCATGGGGACTGGCCTTTCCTGAGGCCACCAGAGCGGGTCCCTGAGGTCCAGTCGTAAGTCGAGAGCACCTGCCGCAACTCGAGAAAATCCAGGAGGTTCTCCCCGCCAGACGAGATGAGGCCCATTTCCGCTGAGGCGTCTCGAGGCTATTCACATTAACCTCTGGAACTTCCAAAGGGTCCTTCACACCATTTCTGCAACTCAAGATGTTCCCGACATACCCGTCTCCACTAGAGAGGAAGCACGAGAGTCCGCCCACATCCAGAGGAGCCCCGTTTCCGCCTCCTAGCTCGAGAGGAGGGATCCTTTCCCTGCGTGGTCGGGAAAGAATTCCCCGGGCGTTCCCGTCGCATCTTCAAGAGCAGGCGCTCTCCACAGGAAAGGGAGAGGAACTCCAGGGTCGTGTCACCATTCCCAGAGTCCCCAGAAGTTTCAGTCCATTCCAGGGAAACCTGTTTTTCCCTGCACTGCCACGACTTTCAAGCCGAGGATCGACTCACACCACGGTGGCACGTGGGACAACCCTGCTGGAAAGCCTCGTGGGAAAGCTTTGTGGGAAAGCCTTGAGTGAAAGCCACAGATCCTTTGATCCAAGGGAAGGAAGCGTGACACTGCTGCTTCAGGTCGGGAGGAAAGCGCACGTGCATGCCCCCACTGGAGACGAAGACTGACTCCCCTGGGGAGACTCCAGAAGTACACCCAAGATCCATTTCTGCACTGGAGAGGGAATCCTCAGGTTCCGGCAGCGTCTCCACACAAGGTCTTAGGCGCTGGCATCGAGGGGAGAGGAATCACGAGAGGCCCCCGAGCAACTCGCATGGGGACTGGCCTTTCCTGAGGCCACCAGAGGGGGTCCCTGAGGTCCCCGTCGTAAGTCGAGAGCACCTGCCGCAACTCGAGAAAATCCAGGAGGTTCTCCCCTCCAGGCGAGATGAGGCGCATTTCCCCTGTGGCATCTCGAGGCTAATCACATCTAACATCTGGAACTTCCAAAGGGTCCTTCACACCCTTGCTGCAACTCAAGAAGTTCCCCGACATACCCGTTTCCACTCGAGAGGAAGCACGAGAGTCCGCCCACATCCAGAGGAGCCCCGTTTCCGCCTGCTAGCTCGAGAGGAGGGATCATTTACCTGCGTGGTCGGGAATGAATTCCCGGCATTTCCGTCACATCTCAAGAGGAGGCGCTCTCCACAGGAAAGGCGAGAGGAACTCCAGGGTCGTGCCACATTCCAGAGTTCCCCAGATGTCTCACTCCATTCCAGGGAAACCTGTTTTCCCTGGCACTGCCCTCGACCTTCAAGCCGAGGGTCGACTCACAACACGGTGGCACGTGGACAGCCCTGTGGGAAAGCCTCGTGGGAAAGCCTCGTTGGAAAGCCTCGAGGGAAAGCCCCTGATCCTTGATACCACGCGAAGGGAAGCGTGACACTGCAGCTTCAGCTCGGGAGGAAAGCGCACGTGCATTCCCCCAATCGAGACGACGACTGACTCCCCTGGGGAGACTCCAGAAGTACCCCAAGATCCATGTCAGTACTGGAGGTGAATGCTCAGGTTCTGGCACGTACTCCACACAAGATCTTAGGTCCTGCATCGACTGAAGGGGAATCCCCAGAGGCCCCCGAGCAACTCGCATGGGGACTGGCCTTTCCGGAGGCCACCAGAGCGGGTCCCTGAGGTCCCTGTCGTAAGTCGAGAGCACCTGCCGCAACTCTAGAAAATCCAGGAGGTTCTCCCTCCAGGCGAGATGAGGCCCATTTCCGCTGAGACGTCTCGAGGCTAATCAAACCTAACCTCTGGAACTTCCAAAGGATTCTTCACACCCTTGCTGCAACTCAAGAAGTTCCCCGACATACCCGTCTCCACTCGAGAGGAAGCACAGGAGTCCCGCCCACATCCAGAGGAGCCCCGTTTCCGCCTGCTAGCTCGAGAGCAGGGATCCTTTACCTGCGTGGTCGGGAAAGAATTCCCGGCATTTCCCGTCACATCTCAAGAGGAGGCGCTCTCCACAGGAAAGGCGAGAGGAACTCCAGGGTCCTGCCACATTCCCAGAGTTCCCCCAGATGTCTCACTCCATTCCAGGGAAACCTGTTTTCCCTGCACTGCCTCGACTTTCAAGCCGAGGATCGGACTCACAACCACGGTGGCACGTGGGACAGCCCTGTGGGAAAGCCTCGTTGGAAAGCCTGGAGGGAAAGACACAGGTCCCTTGATCCACGCGAAGGGAAGCGTGACACTGCTGCTTCAGCTCGGGAGGAAAGCTCACGTGCAAGGCCCCACTCGAGACGAGGACTGACACCTCTGGGGGGACTCCAGAAGTACCCCAAGATCCATGTCAGCACTGGAGAGGAATCCTCAGGTTCCGGCACCGATCCACACAAGGTCTTAGGCCCCGGCATCGACGGGAGAGGAATCCTGAGAGCCACCGAGCAACTCGCATGGGGACTGGCCTTTCCTGAGGCCACCAGAGTGGGTCCCTGAGGTCCCCGTCGTAAGTCGAGAGCACCTGCCGCAACTCGAGAAAATCCAGGAGGTTCTCCCCTCCAGGCGAGATGAGGCCCATTTCTGCTGAGGTGTCTGGAGGCTAATCACATCTAACTTCTGGAACTTTCAAAGGATTCCTTCACACCCTTGCTGCAACTCAAGAAGTTCCAGGACATACCCGTCTCCACTCGAGAGGAAGCACGAGAGTCCCGCCCACATATAGAGGAGCCCCGTTTCCGCTCCTAGCTCGAGAGGAGGGATCCTTTCCCTGCGTGGTCGGGAAAGAATTCCCGGCGTTCCGGTCGCAACTCAATAGGAGGGCTCTCCACAGGAAAGGCGAGAGGAACTCCAGGGTCGTGCCACCATTCCGAGAGACCCCAGATGTCTCAGTCCATTCCAGGAAACCTGTTTTCCCTGCACTGCCTCGACTGTCAAGCCGAGGATCGACTCACACCACGGTGGCACGTGGACAGCCCTGTGGGAAAGACTCGTGGAAAGCCACAGATTCCTTGATCCACGTGAAGGGACGCGCGACACTGCTGCTACAGCTCGGAAGGAAAGCGCACGTGCATGCCCTCTCTCGAGACGAGGACTGACTCCCCTGGGGAGACTCCAGAAGTACCCCAAGATCCATGTCAGCACTGGAGAGGAATCGTCAGGTTCCAGCACTGACTCCACACAAGGTCTTAGGCGCCAGCATCGACGGGAGAGGAATCCCGAGAGGCCCCCGAGCAACTGGCATGGGGACTGGCCTTTCCTGAGGCCACCAGAGCGGGTCCCTGAGGTCCCAGTCGTAAGTCGAGAGCACCTGCCGCAACTCGAGAAAATCCAGGAGGTTCTCCCCGCCAGACGAGATGAGGCCCATTTCCGCTGAGGCGTCTCGAGGCTATTCACACTTAACCTCTGGAACTTCCAAAGGGTCCTTCACACCATTTCTGCAACTCAAGATGTTCCCCGACATACCCGTCTCCACTAGAGAGGAAGCACGAGAGTCCCGCCCACATCCAGAGGAGCCCCGTTTCCGCCTCCTAGCTCGAGAGGAGGGATCCTTTCCCTGCGTGGTCGGGAAAGAATTCCCGGGCGTTCCCGTCGCATCTCAAGAGCAGGCGCTCTCCACAGGAAAGGGAAGAGGAACTCCAGGGTCGTGTCACCATTCCCAGAGTCCCCCAGAAGTTTCAGTCCATTCCAGGGAAACCTGTTTTCCCTGCACTGCCACGACTTTCAAGCCGAGGATCGACTCACACCACGGTGGCACGTGGGACAACCCTGCTGGGAAAGCCTCGTGGGAAAGCTTTGTGGGAAAGCCTTGAGTGAAAGCCACAGATCCTTTGATCCAAGGGAAGGGAAGCGTGACACTGCTGCTTCAGGTCGGGAGGAAAGCGCACGTGCATGCCCCACTGGAGACGAAGACTGACTCCCCTGGGGAGACTCCAGAAGTACACCAAGATCCATTTCTGCACTGGAGAGGAATCCTCAGGTTCCGGCAGCGTCTCCACACAAGGTCTTAGGCGCTGGCATCGAGGGGAGAGGAATCACGAGAGGCCCCCGAGCAACTCGCATGGGGACTGGCCTTTCCCTGAGGCCACCAGAGCGGGTCCCTGAGGTCCCCGTCGTAAGTCGAGAGCACCTGCCGCAACTCGAGAAAATCCAGGAGGTTCTCCCCTCCAGGCGAGATGAGGCGCATTTCCCCTGTGGCATCTCGAGGCTAATCACATCTAACATCTGGAACTTCCAAAGGGTCCTTCACACCCTTGCTGCAACTCAAGAAGTTCCCCGACATACCCGTTTCCACTCGAGAGGAAGCACGAGAGTCCCGCCCACATCCAGAGGAGCCCCGTTTCCGCCTGCTAGCTCGAGAGGAGGGATCATTTACCTGCGTGGTCGGGAATGAATTCCCCGGCATTTCCGTCACATCTCAAGAGGAGGCGCTCTCCACAGGAAAGGCGAGAGGAACTCCAGGGTCGTGGCCACATTCCCAGAGTTCCCCAGATGTCTCACTCCATTCCAGGGAAACCTGTTTTCCCTGCACTGCCTCGACCTTCAAGCCGAGGGTCGACTCACAACACGGTGGCACGTGGGACAGCCCTGTGGGAAAGCCTCGTGGGAAAGCCTCGTTGGAAAGCCTCGAGGGAAAGCCCCTGATCCCTTGATACACGCGAAGGGAAGCGTGACACTGCAGCTTCAGCTCGGGAGGAAAGCGCACGTGCATTCCCCCAATCGAGACGACGACTGACTCCCCTGGGGAGACTCCAGAAGTACCCCAAGATCCATGTCAGTACTGGAGGTGAATGCTCAGGTTCTGGCACGTACTCCACACAAGATCTTTAGGTCCCTGCATCGACTGAAGGGGAATCCCCAGAGGCCCCCGAGCAACTCGCATGGGGACTGGCCTTTCCGGAGGCCACCAGAGCGGGTCCCTGAGGTCCCTGTCGTAAGTCGAGGAGCACCTGCCGCAACTCTAGAAAATCCAGGAGGTTCTCCCCTCCAGGCGAGATGAGGCCCATTTCCGCTGAGACGTCTCGAGGCTAATCAAACCTAACCTCTGGAACTTCCAAAGGATTCTTCACACCCTTGCTGCAACTCAAGAAGTTCCCCGACATACCCGTCTCCACTCGAGAGGAAGCACAGGAGTCCCGCCCACATCCAGAGGAGCCCCGTTTCCGCCTGCTAGCTCGAGAGCAGGGATCCTTTACCTGCGTGGTCGGGAAAGAATTCCCGGCATTCCCGGTCACATCTCAAGAGGAGGCGCTCTCCACAGGAAAGGCGAGAGGAACTCCAGGGTCCTGCCACATTCCCAGAGTTCCCCAGATGTCTCACTCCATTCCAGGGAAACCTGTTTTCCCTGCACTGCCCTCGACTTTCAAGCCGAGGATCGACTCACAACACGGTGGCACGTGGGACAGCCCTGTGGGAAAGCCTCGTTGGAAAGCCTGGAGGGAAAGACACAGGTCCCTTGATCCACGCGAAGGGAAGCGTGACACTGCTGCTTCAGCTCGGGAGGAAAGCTCACGTGCAAGGCCCCACTCGAGACGAGGACTGACACCTCTGGGGGGACTCCAGAAGTACCCCAAGATCCATGTCAGCACTGGAGAGGAATCCTCAGGTTCCCGGCACCGAATCCACACAAGGTCTTAGGCCCCGGCATCGACGGGAGAGGAATCCTGAGAGCCACCGGCAACTCGCATGGGGACTGGCCTTTCCTGAGGCCACCAGAGTGGGTCCCTGAGGTCCCCGGTCGTAAGTCGAGAGCACCCTGCCGCAACTCGAGAAAATCCAGGAGGTTCTCCCCTCCAGGCGAGATGAGGCCCATTTCTGCTGAGGTCGTCTGGAGGCTAATCACATCTAACTTCTGGAACTTTCAAGGATTCCTTCACACCCTTGCTGCAACTCAAGAAGTTCCAGGACATACCCGTCTCCACTCGAGAGGAAGCACGAGAGTCCCGCCCACATATAGAGGAGCCCCGTTTCCGCCTCCTAGCTCGAGAGAGGGATCCTTTCCCTGCGTGGTCGGGAAAGAATTCCCGGCGTTCCGGTCGCAACTCAATAGGAGGGGCTCTCCACAGGAAAGGCGAGAGGAACTCCAGGGTCGTGCCACCATTCCGAGAGACCCCAGATGTCTCAGTCCATTCCAGGAAAACCTGTTTTCCCTGCACTGCCTCGACTGTCAAGCGAGGATCGACTCACACCACGGTGGCACGTGGGACAGCCCTGTGGGGAAAGACTCGTGGGAAAGCCACAGATTCCTTGATCCACGTGAAGGGACGCGCGACACTGCTGCTACAGCTCGCGGAAGGAAAGCGCACGTGCATGCCCTCTCTCGAGACGAGGACTGACTCCCCTGGGGAGACTCCAGAAGTACCCCAAGATCCATGTCAGCAACTGGAGAGGAATCGTCAGGTTCCAGCACTGACTCCACACAAGGTCTTAGGCGCCAGCATCGACGGGAGAGGAATCCCGAGAGGCCCCCGAGCAACTGGCATGGGGACTGGCTTTCCTGAGGCCACCAGAGCGGGTCCCTGAGGTCCCAGTCGTAAGTCGAGAGCACCTGCCGCAACTCGAGAAAATCCAGGAGGTTCTCCCCGCCAGACGAGATGAGGCCCATTTCCGCTGAGGCGTCTCGAGGCTATTTC
>NW_017193737.1:0-9666 GCF_001704415.2 Capra hircus
GTACTTCTGGAGTCTCCCCAGGGCAGTCAGTCCTCTACTCGAGTGGGGCATACACGTGCGCTTTCCTCCCGAGCTGTAGCAGCAGTGTCACGCTTCCTTCGCGTGTATCAACTGATCTGTGGCTTTGCCTCGAGGCTTTCGCAAGAGGCTTTCCCACGAGGCTTTCCCACAGGGCTGTCCCACGTGCCACTGTGGTGTGAGTCGATCCTCGCTTGAAAGTCGAGGCAGTGCAGGGAATACAGGTTTCCCTGGAATGGACTGAGACATCTGGGGGACTCTGGGAATGGGGCACGACTCTGGAGTTCCTCTCGTTTTTTCCTCTGGAGAGCGCCTCCTCTTGATGTGGGACGGGAATGCCGCGAATTCTTTCCGACCACGCAGGGAAAGGATCAAACCTCTCGAGCAATGAGGAGGAAACGTGGCTCCTCTGGATGTGGGCGGGACTTTCCTGCTTCCTCTCGAGTGGAGACGGGTATGTCGGGGAACTTCTTGAGTTGCAGAAGGGTGTGAAGGACCCTTTGGAAGTTCATAGGTTAGGTTTGATTAGGCCTCGAGACGTCTCAGCGGAAATGGGCCTCATCTCGCCTGGAGGGAGAACCTGGGATTTTCTCGAGTTGCGACAGGTGCTCTCGACTTACGACGGGGACCTCAGGGACGCCGCTCTGGTGCCTCAGAAAAGGCCAGTCCCCATGCGAGTTGCTCGGGGCCTCTCGGGTTTCCTCTCCCGTCGATGCCGGGGCCTAAGACCTTGTGTGGCTTCGGTGCCGGAATCTGAGGATTCCTCTTCAGTGCTGACATGCTTCTTGGGGTACTTCTGGAGTCTCCCCAGGGGAGTCAGTCCTCGTCTCGAGTGGGGGCATGCACGTGAGCTTTCCTCCCGAGCTGTAGCAGCAGTGTCAGGCATGCCCTTCGCCTGGATCAAGGGATCTGTGGCTTTCCCTCGAGGCTTTCCCACGAGGCTTTCCCACGAGGTTTTCCCACAGGGATGTCCCACGTGCCACCGTGGTGTGAGTCCATTCTCGGCTAGAAAGTCGAGACAGTGCAGGGAAAACAGGTTTCCCTGGAATGGACTGAGACATCTGGGAGATCTGGAATGGTGGCAGCGACCCTGGAGTTCCTCTCGCCATTCCTGTAGAGAGCGGCCTCCTCTTGAGATGCGACGGGAACGCCGGGAATTCTTTCCGACCACGCAGGGAAAGGATCCCTCCTCTCGAGCTAGCAGGCGGAAACGGGGCCACTCTGGATATGGGCGGGACCCTTGGGATCCTCTTGAGTAGAGACGGGTATGTCAGGGAACTTCTTGAGTTGCAGCAAGGGTGTGAAGGACCCTTTGGAAGTTCCAGAGTTTAAGTGTGATTACCCCCTTGTTGCCTCAGCGGAAATGGGCCTCATCTCGCCTGGATTGGGGAACCTCCTGGATTTTCTCGAGTTGCGGCAGGTGCTCTCGACTTACGATGGGGGACCTCAGGGACCCACCCTGGTGCCCTCAGGAAAGGCCAGTCCCCATGGGAATTGCTCTGGGGCCTCTCGGGATTCCTCTCCCGTAGATTCCGGGGTCTAGACCTTGTGTGGAGTCCGTGCCGGAACCTGAGCATTCCTCTCCAGTGCTGACATGGATCTTGGGGTACTTCTGGAGTCTCCCCAGGGGAGTCAGTCCTCATCTCGAGTGGGGCCATGCACGTGCGATTTCCTCCCGATCTGTAGCAGCAGTGTCATGCTTCTCTTCGCGTGGATCAAGGGATCTGTGTCTTTCCCTCGATGCTTTCCCACGAGGCTTTCCACAGAGCTGTCCCACGTGCCACCGTTTTGTGAGTCGATCCTCGGCTTGAAAGTCGAGGCAGTGCAGGGAAAACAGGTTTCCCTGGAATGGACTGAGACATCTGGGTGACTCTGGGAATGGTGGCACGACCCTGGAGTTTCTCTGGCCTTTCCTGTGCAGAGCGCCTCTTCTTGAGATACGACGGTAATGCGGGAATTCTTTCCCGACCACGCAGGGAAAGGATCCCTCCTCTCGGTCTAGGAGGAGGAAACGGGGCTCCTCTGGATATGGGCGGAACTCTCGTGCTTCCTATCGAGTGGAGACGGGTATGTCGGGGAACTTCTTGAGTTGCAGCAAGGGTGTGAAGGACGCCTTTGGAAGTTCCAGATGTTTAGATGTGATTAGCCTCGAGATGCCTCAGCAGAAATGGGCCTCATCTCGCCTGGAGGAGAGAACCTCCTGGATTTTCTAGAGTTGCGGCAGGTGCTCTCAACTTACGACGGGGACCTCAGGGACCCGTTCTGGTGGCCTCAGGAAAGGCCAGTCCCCATGCGAGTTGCTCGGGCCTCTCGGGATTCCTCTCCCGTCGATGCCAGGGCCTAAGATCTTGTGTGGAGTCGGTGCCCGGAACCTGAGGATTCCTCTCCAGTGCTGACATGGATCTTGGGGTACTTCTGGAGTCTCCCCAGGGCAGTCAGTCCTCTACTCGAGTGGGGGCATACACGTGCGCTTTCCTCCCGAGCTGTAGCAGCAGTGTCACGCTTCCTTCGCGTGTATCAACTGATCTGTGGCTTTCCCTCGAGGCTTTTCGCAAGAGGCTTTCCCACGAGGCTTTCCACAGGGCTGTCCCACGTGCCACTGTGGTGTGAGTCGATCCTCGGCTTGAAAAGTCGAGGCAGTGCAGGGAATACAGGTTTCCCTGGAATGGACTGAGACATCTGGGGGACTCTGGGAATGGGGGCACGACTCTGGGAGTTCCTCTCGTTTTTCCTCTGGAGAGCGCCTCCTCTTGATGTGGGACGGGAATGCCGCGAATTCTTTCCCGACCACGCAGGGAAAGGATCAAACCTCTCGAGCAATGAGGAGGAAACGTGGCTCCTCTGGATGTGGGCGGGACTTTCCTGCTTCCTCTCGAGTGGAGACGGGTATGTCGGGGAACTTCTTGAGTTGCAGCAAGGGTGTGAAGGACCTTTGGAAGTTCCATAGGTTAGGTTTGATTAGCCTCGAGACGTCTCAGCGGAAATGGGCCTCATCTCGCCTGGAGGGGAGAACCTCCTGGATTTTCTCGAGTTGCGACAGGTGCTCTCGACTTAACGACGGGGACCTCAGGGACCCGCTCTGGTGGCCTCAGAAAAGGCCAGTCCCCATGCGAGTTGCTCGGTGCCTCTCGGTTTCCTCTCCCGTCGATGCCGGGGCCTAAGACCTTGTGTGGCTTCGGTGCCGGAATCTGAGGATTCCTCTTCAGTGCTGACATGCTTCTTGGGGTACTTCTGGAGTCTCCCCAGGGGAGTCAGTCCTCGTCTCGAGTGGGGCATGCACGTGAGCTTTCCTCCCGAGCTGTAGCAGCAGTGTCAGGCATCCCTTCGCCTGGATCAAGGGATCTGTGGCTTTCCCTCGAGGCTTTCCCACGAGGCTTTCCCACGAGGTTTTCCCACAGGGATGTCCCACGTGCCACCGTGGTGTGAGTCCATTCTCGGCTAGAAAGTCGAGACAGTGCAGGGAAAACAGGTTTCCCTGGAATGGACTGAGACATCTGGGAGACTCTGGAATGGTGGCACGACCCTGGAGTTCCTCTCGCCATTCCTGTAGAGAGCGCCTCCTCTTGAGATGCGACGGGAACGCCGGGAATTCTTTCCCGACCACGCAGGGAAAGGATCCCTCCTCTCGAGCTAGCAGGCGGAAACGGGGCCACTCTGGATATGGGCGGGACCCTTGGGATCCTCTTGAGTAGAGACGGGTATGTCAGGGAACTTCTTGAGTTGCAGCAAGGGTGTGAAGGACCCTTTGGAAGTTCCAGAGTTTAAGTGTGATTACCCCCCTTGTTGCCTCAGCGGAAATGGGCCTCATCTCGCCTGGATTGGGGAACCTCCTGGATTTTCTCGAGTTGCGGCAGGTGCTCTCGACTTACGATGGGGACCTCAGGGACCCACCCTGGTGCCCTCAGGAAAGGCCAGTCCCCATGGGAATTGCTCTGGGGCCTCTCGGATTTCCTCTCCCGTAGATTCCGGGGTCTAGACCTTGTGTGGAGTCCGTGCCGGAACCTGAGCATTCCTCTCCAGTGCTGACATGGATCTTGGGGTACTTCTGGAGTCTCCCCAGGGGAGTCAGTCCTCATCTCGAGTGGGGCCATGCACGTGCGATTTCCCTCCCGATCTGTAGCAGCAGTGTCATGCTTCTCTTCGCGTGGATCAAGGGATCTGTGTCTTTCCCTCGATGCTTTCCCACGAGGCTTTCCCACAGAGCTGTCCCACGTGCCACCGTTTTGTGAGTCGATCCTCGGCTTGAAAGTCGAGGCAGTGCAGGGAAAACAGGTTTCCCTGGAATGGACTGAGACATCTGGGTGACTCTGGGAATGGTGGCACGACCCTGGAGTTTCTCTGGCCTTTCCTGTGCAGAGCGGCCTCTCTCTTGAGATACGACGGTAATGCCGGGAATTCTTTCCCGACCACGCAGGGAAAGGATCCCTCCTCTCGGTCTAGGAGGAGGAAACGGGGCTCCTCTGGATATGGGCGGAACTCTCGTGCTTCCTATCGAGTGGAGACGGGTATGTCGGGGAACTTCTTGAGTTGCAGCAAGGGTGTGAAGGACCCTTTGGAAGTTCCAGATGTTAGATGTGATTAGCCTCGAGATGCCTCAGCAGAAATGGGCCTCATCTCGCCTGGAGGAGAGAACCTCCTGGATTTTTCTAGAGTTGCGGCAGGTGCTCTCAACTTACGACGGGGACCTCAGGGACCCGTTCTGGTGGCCTCAGGAAAGGCCAGTCCCCCATGCGAGTTGCTCGGGCTCTCGGCGATTCCTCTCCCGTCGATGCCAGGGCCTAAGATCTTGTGTGGAGTCGGTGCCGGAACCTGAGGATTCCTCTCCAGTGCTGACATGGATCTTGGGGTACTTCTGGAGTCTCCCCAGGGCAGTCAGTCCTCTACTCGAGTGGGGGCATACACGTGCGCTTTCCTCCCGAGCTGTAGCAGCAGTGTCACGCTTCCTTCGCGTGTATCAACTGATCTGTGGCTTTCCCTCGAGGCTTTCGCAAGAGGC
Source organism: Capra hircus (assembly GCF_001704415.2). Taxonomy (NCBI): domain Eukaryota; kingdom Metazoa; phylum Chordata; class Mammalia; order Artiodactyla; family Bovidae; genus Capra; species Capra hircus. The sequence goes on from NW_017193737.1 coordinate 5,015, forward strand.
TTTCCCACGAGGCTTTCCCACAGGGCTGTCCCACGTGCCACTGTGGTGTGAGTCGATCCTCGCTTGAAAGTCGAGGCAGTGCAGGGAATACAGGTTTCCCCTGGAATGGACTGAGACATCTGGGGGACTCTGGAATGGGGGCACGACTCTGGAGTTCCTCTCGTTTTTCCTCTGGAGAGCGCCTCCCTCTTGATGTGGGACGGGAATGCCGCGAATTCTTTCCCGACCACGCAGGGAAAGGATCAAACCTCTCGAGCAATGAGGAGGAAACGTGGGCTCCTCTGGATGTGGGCGGGACTTTCCTGCTTCCTCTCGAGTGGAGACGGGTATGTCGGGGAACTTCTTGAGTTGCAGCAAGGGTGTGAAGGACGCCTTTTGGAAGTTCCATAGGTTAGGTTTGATTAGCCTCGAGACGTCTCAGCGGAAATGGGCCTCATCTCGCCTGGAGGGGAGAACCTCCTGGATTTTCTCGAGTTGCGACAGGTGCTCTCGACTTACGACGGGGACCTCAGGGACCCGCTCTGGTGGCCTCAGAAAAGGCCAGTCCCCATGCGAGTTGCTCGGGTGCCCTCTCGGGTTTCCTCTCCCGTCGATGCCGGGGCCTAAAGACCTTGTGTGGCTTCGGTGCCGAATCTGAGGATTCCTCTTCAGTGCTGACATGCTTTTGGGTACTTCTGGAGTCTCCCCAGGGGAGTCAGTCCTCGTCTCGAGTGGGGGCATGCACGTGAGCTTTCCTCCCGAGCTGTAGCAGCAGTGTCAGGCATCCCTTCGCCTGGATCAAGGGATCTGTGGCTTTCCCTCGAGGCTTTCCCACGAGGCTTTCCCACGAGGTTTTCCCACAGGGATGTCCCACGTGCCACCGTGGTGTGAGTCCATTCTCGGCTAGAAAGTCGAGACAGTGCAGGGAAAACAGGTTTCCTGGAATGGACTGAGACATCTGGGAGACTCTGGAATGGTGGCACGACCCTGGAGTTCCTCTCGCATTCCTGTAGAGAGCGCCTCCTCTTGAGATGCGACGGGAACGCCGGGAATTCTTTCCCGACCACGCAGGGAAAGGATCCCTCCTCTCGAGCTAGCAGGCGGAAACGGGGCCACTCTGGATATGGGCGGGAGCCTTGGGATCCTCTTGAGTAGAGACGGTTATGTCAGGGAACTTCTTGAGTTGCAGCAAGGGTGTGAAGGACCCTTTGGAAGTTCCAGAGTTTTAAGTGTGATTACCCCTTTGTTGCCTCAGCGGAAATGGGCCTCATCTCGCCTGGATTGGGGAAGCCTCCTGGATTTTCTCGAGTTGCGGCAGGTGCTCTCGACTTACGATGGGGACCTCAGGGACCCACCCTGGTGCCCTCAGGAAAGGCCAGTCCCCATGGGAATTGCTCTGGGGCCTCTCGGGATTCCTCTCCGTAGATTCCGGGGTCTAGACCTTGTGTGGAGTCCGTGCCGGAACCTGAGCATTCCTCTCCAGTGCTGACATGGATCTTGGGGTACTTCTGGAGTCTCCCCAGGGGAGTCAGTCCTCATCTCGAGTGGGGCCATGCACGTGCGATTTCCTCCCGATCTGTAGCAGCAGTGTCATGCTTCTCTTCGCGGTGGATCAAGGGATCTGTGTCTTTCCCTCGATGCTTTCCCCACGAGGCTTTCCCACAGAGCTGTCCCACGTGCCACCGTTTTGTGAGTCGATCCTCGTTGAAAGTCGAGGCAGTGCAGGGAAAACAGGTTTCCCTGGAATGGACTGAGACATCTGGTGACTCTGGGAATGGTGGCACGACCGCTGGAGTTTCTCTGGCCTTTCCTGTGCAGAGCGCCTCTTCTTGAGATACGACGGTAATGCCGGGAAATTCTTTCCCGACCACGCAGGGAAAGGATCCCTCCTCTCGGTCTAGGAGGAGGAAACGGGGCTCCTCTGGATATGGGCGGAACTTCGTGCTTCCTATCGAGTGGAGACGGGTATGTCGGGGAACTTCTTGAGTTGCAGCAAGGGTGTGAAGGACCCTTTGGAAGTTCCAGATGTTAGATGTGATTAGCCTCGAGATGCCTCAGCAGAAATGGGCCTCATCTCGCCTGGAGGAGAGAACCTCCTGGATTTTCTAGAGTTGCGGCAGGTGCTCTCAAACTTACGACGGGGACCTCAGGGACCCGTTCTGGTGGCCTCAGGAAAGGCCAGTCCCCATGCGAGTTGCTCGGGGGCCTCTCGGGATTCCTCTCCCGTCGATGCCCAGGGCCTAAGATCTTTGTGTGGAGTCGGTGCCGGAACCTGAGGATTCCTCTCCAGTGCTGACATGGATCTTGGGGTACTTCTGGAGTCTCCCCAGGGCAGTCAGTCCTCTACTCGAGTGGGGGCATACACGTGCGCTTTCCTCCCGAGCTGTAGCAGCAGTGTCACGCTTCCTTCGCGTGTATCAACTGATCTGTGGCTTTGCCTCGAGGCTTTCGCAAGAGGCTTTCCCACGAGGCTTTCCCACAGGGCTGTCCACGTGCCACTGTGGTGTGAGTCGATCCTCGGCTTGAAAGTCGAGGCAGTGCAGGGAATACAGGTTTCCCTGGAATGGACTGAGACATCTGGGGACTCTGGGAATGGGGGCACGACTCTGGAGTTCCTCTCGTTTTTCCTCTGGAGAGCGCCTCCTCTTGATGTGGGACGGGAATGCCGCGAATTCTTTCCCGACCACGCAGGGAAAGGATCAAACCTCTCGAGCAATGAGGAGGAAACGTGGCTCCTCTGGATGTGGGCGGGACTTTCCTGCTTCCTCTCGAGTGGAGACGGGTATGTCGGGGGAACTTCTTGAGTTGCAGCAAGGGTGTGAAGGACCCTTTGGAAGTTCCATAGGTTAGGTTTGATTAGCCTCGAGACGTCTCAGCGGAAAATGGGCCTCATCTCGCCTGGAGGGGAGAACCTCCTGGATTTTCTCGAGTTGCGACAGGTGCTCTCGACTTACGACGGGGACCTCAGGGACCCGCTCTGGTGGCCTCAGAAAAGGCCAGTCCCCATGCGAGTTGCTCGGTGCCTCTCGGGTTTCCTCTCCCGTCGATGCCGGGGCCTAAGACCTTGTGTGGCTTCGGTGCCGGAATCTGAGGATTCCTCTTCAGTGCTGACATGCTTCTTGGGGTACTTCTGGAGTCTCCCCAGGGGAGTCAGTCCTCGTCTCGAGTGGGGGCATGCACGTGAGCTTTTCCTCCCGAGCTGTAGCAGCAGTGTCAGGCATCCTTCGCCTGGATCAAGGGATCTGTGGCTTTCCCTCGAGGCTTTCCCACGAGGCTTTCCACGAGGTTTTCCCACAGGGATGTCCCACGTGCCACCGTGGTGTGAGTCCATTTCTCGCTAGAAAGTCGAGACAGTGCAGGGAAAACAGGTTTCCCTGGAATGGACTGAGACATCTGGGAGACTCTGGGAATGGTGGCAGCACCCTGGAGTTCCTCTCGCCATTCCTGTAGAGAGCGCCTCCTCTTGAGATGCGACGGGAACGCCCGGGAATTCTTTCCGCGACCACGCAGGGAAAGGATCCCCCTCTCGAGCTAGCAGGCGGAAACGGGGGCCACTCTGGATATGGGCGGGACCCTTGGGATCCTCTTGAGTAGAGACGGGTATGTCAGGGAACTTCTTGAGTTGCAGCAAGGGTGTGAAGGACCCTTTGGAAGTTCCAGAGTTTAAGTGTGATTACCCCTTTGTTGCCTCAGCGGAAATGGGCCTCATCTCGCCTGGATTGGGGAACCTCCTGGATTTTCTCGAGTTGCGGCAGGTGCTCTCGACTTACGATGGGGACCTCAGGGACCCACCCTGGTGCCCTCAGGAAAGGCCAGTCCCCCATGGGAATTGCTCTGGGGCCTCTCGGATTCCTCTCCCGTAGATTGCCGGGGTCTAGACCTTGTGTGGAGTCCGTGCCGGAACCTGAGCATTCCTCTCCAGTGCTGACATGGATCTTGGGGTACTTCTGGAGTCTCCCCAGGGGAGTCAAGTCCTCATCTCGAGTGGGGCATGCACGTGCGATTTCCTCCCCGATCTGTAGCAGCAGTGTCATGCTTCTCTTCGCGTGATCAAGGGATCTGTGTCTTTCCCTCGATGCTTTCCCACGAGGCTTTCCCACAGAGCTGTCCCACGTGCCACCGTTTTGTGAGTCGATCCTCGGCTTGAAAGTCGAGGCAGTGCAGGGAAAACAGGTTTCCCTGGAATGGACTGAGACATCTGGGTGACTCTGGGAATGGTGGCAGCGACCCTGGAGTTTCTCTGGCCTTTCCTGTGCAGAGCGCTCTTCTTGAGATACGACGGTAATGCCGGGAATTCTTTCCGACCACGCAGGGAAAGGATCCTCCTCTCGGTCTAGGAGGAGGAAACGGGGCTCCTCTGGATATGGGCGGAACTCTCGTGCTTCCTATCGAGTGAGACGGGTATGTCGGGGAACTTCTTGAGTTGCAGCAAGGGTGTGAAGGACCCTTTGGAAGTTCCAGATGTTAGATGTGATTAGCCTCGAGAATGCCTCAGCAGAAATGGGGCCTCATCTCGCCTGGAGGAGAGAACCTCCTGGATTTTCTAGAGTTCGGCAGGTGCTCTCAACTTACGACGGGGACCTCAGGGACCCGTTCTGGTGGCCTCAGGAAAGGCCAGTCCCATGCGAGTTGCTCGGGGGCCTCTCGGGATTCCCTCTCCCGTCGATGCCAGG
>NW_017193738.1:0-9666 GCF_001704415.2 Capra hircus
GATTAAGGGATCTGTGGCTTTCCCTCCAGGCTTTAGGCACGAGGCTTTCCCACCGTGCTGTAGCAGCAGTGTCACGCTTCCCGTCGCGTGGATTAAGGGATCTGTGGCTTTCCCTCGGGCTTTCCCACGAGGCTTTCCCACAGGGTTGTCACACGTGCCACAGGTGTGAGTCGATCCTCAGCGTGAAAGTCGAAGCAGTGCAGGGAAAACAGGATCCTCTGGAATGGACTGAGACATCTGGGGGACTCTTGGAATGGTGGCACGACCCATGAGTTCCTCTCGCCTTTCCTGTGCAGCGCGCCTCCTCTTGAGATGCGTCGAAACGTCGGGAATTCTTTCCCGAGGAAGCAGGGAAGGATCCCTCATCTCGAGCTTGGAGGGAGGAAACGGAGCTCCTCTGGCGGTTGCCGGACCCTCGTGCTTCCTCTGGAGTGGAGACGGGTATGTCGGGGAACTTCTTGAGTTTTAGCAAGGGTGTTTAGGACACTTTGGAAGTTCCAGAGTTTAGTTGTGATTACTCTCGAGACGCCGCAGAGAAAATGGGCCTCATCTCGACTGGAGCAGAGAACCTCCTGGATTTTCTCGAGTTGCGGCAGGTACTCTCGACATACGACCGTGACCTCAGGGACAGTGTAGCAGATGTGTCACGCTTCCCGTCCCGGGGATCAAGGGATCTGTGGCTTTCCCTCGAGGCTTTCTCACAGGGCTGTCCCACATGCCACCATGGTGTGAGTGGATCCTCGGCGTGAAAGTTCGAGGCAGTGCTGGGAAAACGGGTTCCTCTGAAATGGACTGAGACATCTGGGGGACTCTTGAAATGGTGGCACGACCCTGGAGTTCCTCTTGCCTTTCCTATTGAGAACCCTTGCTCTTGAGATGCCATGGGAACGCCGAAAATCTTTCCTGACTAAGCAGGATAGGATCCTTCATCTCGGAAACGGGGTTCCTCTGAATGTGGGCGGGGACCCTCGTGCTTCCTCTCGTGTGGAGACGGGTATGTCGGGGAACTTCTTGAGTTGCAGCAAGGACCCTTTTTTAATTTCCAGAGGTTAGGTGTGATGAGCCTCCAGACACCTCAGAGGAAATGGGCCTCATCCGCCTGGAGGGAGAACCTCCTGGATTTTACCCAGTTGCGGCAGGTGCTCTCGAGTTACGACGGGTCCTCAGGGACCCGCTCTGGTGGCCTCAGGAAAGGCCAGTCCCCATGCGAGTTACCAGGGGGCCTTTAGGGATTCCTCTCCATCGATGCCGGTGCCTAAGACCTTGTGTGGAGTCGGGGCCAGACCCTGAGGATGCCTCTCCAGTGCTGACATGAATCTTTCCGTACTTCTGGAGTCTCACCAGGGGAGTCAGTCCTCATCTCGTGTGGGGGCATGCACCTGCCATTTCCTCACGACCTGCAGCAGCAGTGTCACGCTTGCCGACGTGTGGATCAAGGGATCTGTCGCTTTCCATTGAGGCTTTCCCACGAGGCTTTCCAACAGGGCTGTCCCACGTGCCACGGTGGTGTGAGTCGATCCTCGGCGTGAACGTCGAGGCAGTGCAGGGAAAACAGTTTCTTCTGGAATGGACTTAGACATCTGGGGGACTCTTGGAATGCTGGCAAGGCCCTGGAGTTCCTCTCGTCTTTCCTGTGGAGAGCGCCTCCTCTTGAGATGCGACGGGAAGGCCGGGAATTCTTTCCCGACGACGAAGGGAAAGGATCCCTCTTCTCGAGCTACGAGGCGGAAACGGGGCTCCGCTGGATATGGGCGGGAACCTCGTCCTTCCTCTCGAGTGGATATGGGTATGTCGGAGAACTTCTTGACTTGCAGCAAGGGTGTGAAGGACCCTTTGGAAGTTCCAGAGGTTAGGTGTGATTAGCCTCGAGACGCCTCAGCGGAAATGGGCCTCATCTCGCCTGGAGGGGAGAACCTCCTGGATTTTCTCGAGTTGCGGCAGGTGCTCTCGAGTTACGACGGAGACCTCAGGGACCCGCTCTGGTGACCTCAGGAAAGGCCAGTCCCCATGCGAGGTGCTAGGGGGCCTCTCAGGATTCCTCTCCGGTCGATGCCGGGCCTAAGACCTTGTGTGGAGTCGGGACCGGAACCTGAGGATTCCTCTCCAGTGCTGACATGGATCTTGGCGTACTTCTGGAGTCTCCCAAGCTTGCGTCAGTCCTCGGCTCGAGTGGGGTCATGCACGTGCGCTTTCCTCCCGAGCGGTAGCAGCAGTGTCACGCTTCCCTTCTCGTGGATCAAGGAATCTGTGGCTTTCCCTGGAGTCTTTCCCATGAGGCTTTCCCACAAGGCTATTCCACTTGCCACCATGGTGTGAGTCGATCCTCGGCGTGAAAGTCGAACCAGTGCAGGGAAAACAGGAACCTCCTTCCCCACAGTAGGGGATACACTGTCCCCTTGGGCGGGTATCTCCAGGGCACTCGCGCTGGGGGTTGCCCGCGGAGGTGCGGGCCTCAGGCTCCACGTGAGAAAAGCCCCAAATGGCATTAGCTGCCAGTCCAGACGCTGGCCCCTCAGGTCTCTGGCCGGAGCCTTGGGCTCCAGGCAACTCAAAGCCCTCGGGGTGGCACTCTGGGACTGCTGTAGGGAAAGGATGCCAAGAGCCCACGGAGGAGTTGGGGAGGGGCATGGGGGAAACGGAGGCGAGGACAGCGAGGGATCTAGGTGGAGGCGCTGGAGAGAGCGTCTGGTGTCCCGGAATGCCTCGGAGGAGCCAGCGGGGGACAGTCGAGGACCAGGGACCTGTGGAATGTGAAAAGGCGGGAAATCTCAGAGCAAGGCAGGCTGGGAAAGGGGGCGTTGGTGGCCAATTCAAAGGGACCTAGGGGCGTTTCCTGGGCGGTGAGTTCCCTTGGCACTGCTGAGGGCCCCTGATTGATCCACTCGGGGTTGAACCCACCCCCCGCTGCGAGGGAGGGCCACAAACCAAAGCCCCCGAACTGCCCGCCCACCCCAACGGGGATCTTGGCGGTCCAGGGCACAGCCGTGCCCGGGAAAAGCCCACTCGCTCCACGGGACTCCGTCCAGGGTCTCTGCTTGGAAAGAGGCCAGGGGCGGCCCCCTCCATCTACCCACCCAAACCCTATTGACGTCAATGGTGGCGGAGACGCCTCCCGTTCTCCAGAGTCCTGAGCTGCTGGGTCCCCGCCCACTCGCCAGCAGTCTGCAGCGTGCCCGTGTGCCTCTCCCACCATGGCTTCGTCCGGCTCCTCCAGCACCTCAAGCGGTACGTTTGCCCTCGGTCCCTGTGGTCGGATCACATCTCAGGGGATTTGCGGGTGGCCTGGGCAAGGGCTCTCGGCCAATGTGTTGACCCCCCTCCCACCCGAGAACGGCTGGGACCCATCGGCCAGGCCCGGGGTTCCGAGGCGTCAGGTGTGCCCAAATTCGGAGGGCGTGGCATCGTTCGTTCATCTTGCTCCTTTGGCACACACATGGCTTCTCCGTTCTCTTTTCTGGGAAGACAGTGTTGTTTCAGGGGGCGTGCTGCGGGGGCGGGGGCCGGGGTTGGGGGTGTGTGGGAGCGGGTGCTTTGCTGGGATGAGGCCCTTTATCCTCACATCTTCATGTGGGAATGGGAGTCGGGGAGCTCTGTGGCCTTGCTGCCTTCAGTGGCTTCCTCTGCACAGGGGCCTAGTGGCTTCTGCCTTTTGTCAGGCGTTACGGGGTTTGGGCGTCGCTTTGGTGGCCTTGGCCTTTGCCTTGGCCTGGGCCTTGGCCTTGCCCTTGGCGTTGCCGTTGCCCTTGCCTTGGTCTTGGGCTTGGCCTTGCCCTGCCTTGAACTTGACTTGACCTTGAACTTGACCTTGACCTTTGAACTTGCTTGACCTTGACTTGACTTGACCTTGACTTGAACTTGAAACTTCAACTTGAACTTGACTTGAACTTGACTTGACTTCAAACTTTTGACCTTGAACTTGACCTTGACCTTGACTTGAACTTGAACTTGACTTGAACTTGAACTTGAACTTGAACTTGAACTTGAACTTGAACTTGACCTTGAACTTGACTTGAACTTGAACTTGAACTTGACTTGAACTTGAACTTGACTTGACCTTGACCTTGAACTTGACTTGAACTTGACCTTGACCTTGAACTTGACTTGAACTTGAACTTGAACTTGAACTTGACTTGACTTGAACTTAACTTGAACTTGACTTGACCTTGAGACTTGACTTGAACTTGAACTTGAACTTGACTTGAACTTGAACTTAACTCTTGAGACTTGAGCTTGAACTTGACTTGAGACTTGACCTTGACTTGAGACTTGACTTGATTGACTTGACCTTGACCTTGACCCTCGAGATTTGCTCAGAGCACCGGAGGTCCAGAAGCAGGGCCCTGTATCTCCCCTTCCCTTTGTGATCATTGCAAAGACATTCCTAGCTGATAGCGGGAGTGCCCCTGAAGAAGCAAGCAGTGGAGTGTGTTTGACACGACTGTGTGCCTTCCTGGCCTCAGCTCCACAAGGGGCCTTTCCTCTCGAAGTAGGCCCCATGTCCCCTTGGGGAGGGTGTCATGCCTCTTTTCTCCTCACTGCCAAAGGGTGGAGCCAAGCTCGCTCTGTCAGAGGTACAAAAACAGCAATTGAATGGATTTTCAAGCTCTTGCTAGGCTGCACCCTTTCAGGGCCCACTTTACTGAAACAGGTGCTCTGTGGCCCCTGGTTGGGTATGCAGGTTCACAAACAGGGTGAGATCCTGTCCAAGCCAAGAATTTTCCTGAAAGACCTAGGCTCACTAGAGCTCTCCTCCAGAGCAAAGGGGATAGAGGAGATGTATGGAGGAGTCTTTGCCTTTCCCTGTGAGTGTGGGGCTACTCCCTACGGCCCCAAGCTCAGGGATAACTGCCTCTAAGAAAGGAATGGCAAGAAGCGCTATTCTTGGAGGTTGGGACAGGGAGTTCGCAGCATGTGGGGAAAGAAAGACTTCTTCGGGGAAGAAGAGGCAACCACCGGGGGTGTGTTTGCAAGCCTCTATTTGGAAGGAACAGGTTTGCTTATACAACTCAAGACCTCCAGATCTGCTCAGAGGACTGAAGTTCCAGAGACAGGGCCATGTATCTCCCCTTCCCTTTGAGATCCTTGCAAAGACATTCCTAGCAGATCGTGGGAGTGCCCATGAAGAAGCAAGCAGCGGGAGTGTGCTTGACATCACTGGCTGCCTACCTGGGCTCAGCTCCTCAAGGGGCCTTTCTCTCCTGGTAGGCCCTATGTCCCCTTTGGGAGAGGGTGGTGCCCTCTTCCCTCCACACTGCCAAAGGGTGGAGGTGGAGCAAACTCGTTCTCTCCGAGGTAAAAAAAAAAAGACAAATTGGATGGATTTTTAAGCTCTTGCTATGCTGCACCCCTCCAGGACCCACTCGAGCAAAACAGGTGCCTGTGGCCCCTAGGTCGGGTATGCAGGTTCACACACGGGTGGGATCCCGTCAAAGCCAAGAATTTTCCTGACAGACCTAGGCTCACTAGAGCTCTCCTCCAGAGGAAAGGGGACAGAAAAGACGTGTGTGTGGAGGTGGCTCTGCCTTTCCAGGTCCCAATCTCAGGGATAACTGCCCCTAAGAAAGGAACTGCTGCTGCTGCTGCTGCTAAGTTGCTTCAGTCGTGTTCGACTCTGTGCGACGCCATAGACGGTAGCCCACTAGGCTCCCCCGTCCCTGGGATTCTCCAGGCAAGAACAGTAAGTGGGTTGCCATTGCCTTCTCCAATGCATGAAAGTGAAAATGAAAGTGCAGTCGCTCAGTCGTGTCCGACCCTCAGCGACCCCACGGACTGCAGCCTACCAGGCTTCTCCGTCCATAGGATTTTCTGAAAGGAACTGCAAGAAGCGCTTTTCCAGGAGGCTGGGAAAGGGTGTTCGCAGGATGTGGGGAAAGAGAGCCTCCTTCGGGGAAGAATAGGCGGCCACTTGTTTTGTGTTGCAAACCTCTATTTGGAAGGAACAGGTTAGCTTATACAAAGGGAGACCTCCAGATCTGCTCAGAGGACCAAAGTTGCAGAGGCAGGTCGGTGTATTTTCCCTTCACTTTGCGATCCTTGCAAAGACATTCCTTGCTGATAGATGATTCAGCAAGGGCCTTTGAGACTGTTGTTTTCTTTCCTAGGTTCAAAGATTCCTTCAGTTCCTAATATAGATATCCTAGAAATTATCTGACATCCGTGAAAATCTGATATGTCCTGGTCAAATGCTGTCAGTTTATAATTCCAGTTATCATATTAAAGCATTTCAAGTCGCAGCAGTGACCAGATTACATTGTCAATTTCTATTTAATCAGGTTTTAACCATGTCCTCTATGGTTTCACACTGATGCCTTTGCAGAAAATACTGCTACTTCAAGATATATGGAATATACTTTTTTTAAGCTTACCGATAATTTGTTTGTTTTGTTTGTTTGTCTTCTGGTAAGCTGGTACCAGATGGAATTTAGTCTCCTCTCTAGGTTAAGAGAACAAAGTTTTCTTAGAATGCAATTTTTGATAACAGACTATGGATTTCTTTACCTTTCATTGATTTATAATTGTTTTCATCATCTGTTTTTTTACTTCGGTAAAGTAAATAAGCCTTATTTAAGATTTTGGTACATGTAGGATGGACTAAGCTTTCCCCACTCTTGCAAGTTCCCTTAACCCTTCAGATTCTTCTCGTGGGACCAAGATCTCACTTTCCTCCAGAGGGACAATCCAAGCTTTTTATTAGTTGATCTGCCCCTGACATCAGAGTCCATTTGAGCACGAGTTGGCCTATAATTTAGGCATGAAACTATGACTACATAAAGAAAAGGTGACTTTAATGATTCAGGGATGGCCATGATATGCCTTGCCACTTCAGAGAAATGGGTTAAAATGATTTTTTTTTCTTCAAAACTGCACAGCCAGTTCTTTCAGCATATGCAATTGAAAACATCTAGTCATTAGGTCAGTTTTCATTCCAATCCCCAAAGAAAGGCAATGACAAAGAATATTCAAGCTGCTGCACAATTGCACTCATCTCACACACTAGTAAAGTAATGCTCAAAATTCTCCAAGTTCACATGAACTGTGAACTTCCAAATGTTCAAGAGGGATTTAAAACATGCAGAGAAACCAGAGATCAAACTGCCAACATCCACTGGATCATTGAAAAAGCAAGAGAGTTCCAGAAAAAAAGACATCTATTTCTGCTTTATTGACTATGCCAAAGCCTTTGACTGTGTGGATCACAATAAACTGGGAAAAATTCTGAAAGAGATGGGAATACCAGACCACCTGACCTGTCTCTTGAGAAACCTGTATGCAGGTCAGGAAGAAACAGTTCGAACTGGACATGGAACAACAGACTGGTTCTAAATAGGAAAAGGAATATGTCAAGGCAGTGTATTGTCACCTGCTTATTTAACTTATATGCAGAGTACATCATGAGAAACACTGGGCTGGAGGAAGCACACGCTGGAATCCAGATTGCTGGGAGAAATATCAAGAATCTCAGATATGCAGATGACACCACCCTTATGGCAGAAAGTGAAGAAGAACTAAAGAGTCTCCTGATGAAAGTGAAAGAGGAGAGTGAAAAAGTTAGCTTAAAGCTCAGCATTCAGAAACTAAAATCATTGCATCCAGTCTCATCACTTCATGGCAAATAGATGGGAAAAATTGGAAACAGCAGCAGACTATTTTGGGGGCTTGGAAATCACTGCAGGTGATGTCTGCCCCATGAACTTAAAACGTATTTATTAAGAAAAGTGATGACCAAACTAGACAGCATATTAAAAAGCCGAGACGTTGCTTTGCCAACAAAGATCCATCCAGTCAAGGCTATGGTTTTTCCATATGTCATGGATGGATATGAAAGATGTACTATAAAGAAAGTGACAGCTGAAAATTGGATGCTTTTGAACTGTGGTGTTGGAGAAGATGCTTGTAGGTCGCTTAGACTACAAGGAGACGCAACCACTCCATCCTAAAGGAAATCAGGTCTGAATATACATTGGAAGGACTAATACTGAACCTGAAACTCCAATACTTTGGCCACTTGATGTGAAGAGCTGACTCACTTGGAAGTTGCTTTGATTTGCCTGTGAGTGTGGGAGCCCTCCCTGGGCAAAGGGCCTCAGGGGTCATTGCCACTGAATCACGACCTCCAAGCAAGCGCATTCCAGCTGTGTGACATTCAGGAAGCAGGAGACTGGGAAAACTATCTTCCTTAGAGGAAGGAAAGTCATCCACAGAGAGTGTGTTTTCAGGCCTCTCTTTGCAGCAAGTGTTTTGCTTCTCAGACATCAGAGCTGCAGGCTTGCTCTGAGGGCCTCAATTGCAGAGTCAGGGCTGTGTGTCTCACTGCACTTTCCAAGCATTGCAGACACATTCCTAGGTTGGAGCAGTGCTTCCCATGAGAAAGAAGCCTCGGGAGTGTGTCTGAGCGGGCTGAGTGCCATGCTAGGGTCACCTAGTCGAGGGCACCTTGCACATCCAATGGGCCCCAGGCGAGTAGCTATGGACCGGCCCTTCGGTTGAGACATCCCAAAGCAGGGAACAAAGCTAGCTCTGTCAGAAGGAGGAAAACAGCAATGGGATGGATTTTCAAGCAGTTGCTAAGTCACACCACGTTAGGGCTCCCCGGGAAAGAAATGCGAATTTTGGCCTCTAGGCCCAGTATCCAGATGTGTGCACAGGATATTTTCCCACAGGATTCAAGAATGTTCCAGACAGACCTAAGCTCACTAGCTCTCTCCTGCAGAGGAAATGAAATATTGTTGCTGAACCACGAAAAGATGCTGGGATTCTTGGCTTATGGAGGAGAAGAATTCAATCCAGGGCCCAAGACGAGGCTTGATTGCTCAGAGCTTTTGTGCAATAGAGTTTTATTAAAGGATAAAGGAGATAGAGAAAGCTTCTGACAGAGACATCACAAGGGGCAGAAAGCGTACCCCCTTGCTAGTGTTAGTAATGGAGTTATATACTCTCCAATAAGTTATGACAACGAACAAAAGAATGTCTGGAGGTTGTAAAGACTCACTAGACCTACTCCCATAATTGACATTTTAAGATAACAGGATTAGCCAGAAGGTTTTTTCCAGAGACCGTCCTCAAGAAGGATGCATGATTGTTATATAATCCTAAGGAATGTAGAGGGAAAACAGTTTGTCCTTCCTTCCTCCTTGAGAATTCTAGACCCCTCTCTCCTTGGGGACCCTTGAACTTCTTAGAAACCTGCCTTGGCAATGACTCTCTCAGAAACATGATTGAACAGCCGTTTGGAGCTTCCTTTGACTTTCCCTGGGAGGGAGGGAGCCCTCCCTGAGCACAGGGCCTCAGGGGCCATGGCCAATGAAAAAGAATCTCCCAGCAAGTGCTTTTCAGCCCTGTGTGACTCTCAGCCCACAGGAGGCTGAGAAAACTCTCTTCCTTGGAGGAAGGAAAGGCAGCCCAAGAGTGTGTTTTCAGGCCTGTATCTTGCAGCAAGTGTTTGGCTTGTTAGACAGAAGACCTGCAGGCCTGTTCCAACAGACTCAATGCCAGAATCAGGGCCTTGTGTCTCCCTGCAGTTTCCTGGCCTTGCAAACACATTCCTAGGTGAGAGCAGTCCTGCCCATGGGGAAGCAGGCTGCGGGAGTGTGTCTGAGGGGGCCAGGTGTCATGCTGGGGTCACCTGGTCGAGGGCACCTTGCACCTCCAATGGACCCCAGGCAAGGA
>NW_017193739.1:0-20985 GCF_001704415.2 Capra hircus
TTTGGAGTTCCAGAAGGTTAGGTGTGATTAGGTGGAGACGCCTCAGCGGAAATGGGCGCTCATCTCGCCTGGGGAGGGGAGAACCTCCTGGATTTTCTCGAGTAGCGGCAGGTGCTCTCGACTTATGACGGGGACCTCAGGGACCCGCTCTGGTGGCTCAGGAAAGGCCAGTCCCCATGCGAGTTGCTCGGGGGCCTCTCGGGATTCCTCTCCCGTCGATGCGGGGCCTAAGCTGCGGGAGCCAGTGTGAGGAAGCCCGCCCGTGACAAGTTTATGAGGAAGGAAGCTGACATAAGCAAGGCGTGCTCAGACTTCAGGAACCCCTCTGGAAAATTTTTAAGCATGTACCCCCAAACAAAAATCTGCCGGTTTTTGTGCTCTGCTTTTTCACTCTTCTGACCTTTTCTGGAAAAGTCAATTCAGGGCGTTAGTCTTCTGCATTTGAAAGAGTGTTTCAATCCAAAAACCCTCTGATGGCTTTCTAGCCTGCCTGTAGGACTCGTACAGCTGCGCTTGTGATTGTTTGAGGCCTCCTGACCGCAGGAGGCACAGGAAGCTTAAAACATCCTAGGAATGCAGGAGCTTCCGAGGAGTCAAAGCTTTAGAATAGGACTGATTAAAAGTTTCATTTTTTGGGTCAATGCTTGCTGCCAAATTTTCATATCTTTATTTTTAGATATAGTTGGTATATAGAAAAACAAGTAGTAGACCTGGTATTAGCAACATTAGATCTTTGAGTTAAGTACCTTCTTTGTTATAACCCACTGCACCTTTGTTCTATAGAGATGTAACTTTAATGCTTTAAGGAGATGCAGATTAAAGAAAAAACACTTCAGGGGAAACAAAATTAACATTCATTAAGGAAGAGAGCCAAAAAGTGGTAACAAGCCTCTTGGCCAGAAGATAATGTAAATCACCTGAGACCTTTTGTATACAAAATGATATACAGAAAGAATCTGGGTTGTGAACGCTACATAATTTTGTGTTATCCATTGATCTCCATGTTTTATCAAAAGTATAAAAGGCCTTCTGAACAATAAAGGAGGAGGCCAGGGGCCGGGGCCAGTTTCTCGGACCAGCTTCTCGAACTAGTCTCTCAGCCTGGTTTCTTGGGACTCTGGCTCCCCCCGTGTCTTTCTCTCTCTTTCTTCTTCTCTACCTTTCCTTCTCTCTGCTCTTTACTTTAACTTCAGGCTGAATCTCCACCTGGAGTGCGGAGGCTCGCCAGGTCTACTTACTTGCCCCGGCTGTTAAGACCGCACGAAAGGGAGCTTAAGGCGAGGCACCCTTAGATATTCAAGCGGGCGCCGGTGGCCCAACGTAGGTGGTGCAAATTCCTTGTCTGGAATTTTATTGCCTTCCGCGTAAACCAAGCTATTCAGCCCTCTTCCTCCACTTAATCTTCTTACTACACTATAGTTTCCTAATCTAATCTTACATTAATAAATAAACAAGTCTTTCCACGCCAACGCCGACCACCTTCGAATTCCCTGGATCCACCGGGGCTGGACCCCGGCATAAGACGCTTGTGTGGAGTCGGTGCCGGAAGCTGAGGATTCCTCTCCAGTGCTGACATGGATCTTGGGGTACTTCTGAAGTCTCCCCAGGGGAGTCAGTCTTCGTCGCGAGTGGGGGCATGCACGTGCGCTTTCCTCCCGAGCTGTAGCAGCAGTGTCACGCTTCCCTTCGCGTGGATCAAGGGATCTGTGGCTTTCCCTCGAGGCTTTCCACGAGGCTTTCCCACAGGCTGTCCCACGTGCCACCGTGGTGTGAGTCGATCCTCGCTTGAAAGTTGAGGCAGTGCAGGGAAAACAGGTTTCCCTGGAATGGATTGAGACATCTGGGGGACTCTGGGAATGGTGGCACGAACCTGGAGTTCCTCTCCCCTTTCCTGTGGAGAGTGCCTCCTCTTGAGATGCGTCGGGAACGCCGGGAATTCTTTCCTGAACAGGCAGGGAAAGGATCCCTCTCTCGAGCTAGGAGGCGGAAACGGGGCACCTCTGGATGTGGGCGGGACTCTCGTGCTTCCTCTCGAGTGGAGACGGGTATTTTGGGGATCTTCTTGAGTTGCAGCAAGGGTGTGAAGGACCCATAGGAAGTTCCAGAGGTTAGGTGTGATTAGCCTCGAGACGCCTCAGAGGAAATGGGCCTCATCTCGCCTGGAGGGGAGAACCTCCTGGATTTTCTCGAGTTGCGGCAGGTGCTCTCGACTTACGACGGGGACCTCAGGAACCCGCTCTGGTGGCCTCAGGAAAGGCCAGTCCCCATTCGTGATGCTCGGTGGTCTCTCGGGATTCCTCTCCCGTCGATGCCCGGGCCTAAGACCTTGTGTGGAGTCAGTCCCGGAACCTGAGGATTCCTCTCCAGTGCTGACATGGATCTTGGGGTACTTCTGGAGTCTCCCAGGGGAGTCAGATCTCGTCTTGAGTGGCGGCATGCACGTTCGCTTTCCTCCCGAGCTGTAGCAGCATTTTCGAAGCTTCCCTTCGAGTGGATCAAGGCATCTGTGGATTTCCCTCGAGGCTTTCCCACGAGGCTTTCTCTCGAGGCTTTCCCACAGGGCTGTCCCACGTGCCACCGTGGTGTGACTCTATCCTCGGATTGAAAGTCGAGGCAGTGCAGGGAAAACAGGTTTCCCTGGAATGGAATGAGACATCCGGGGGATTCTGGAATGATGGCACGACCTGGAGTTCCTCTCACCTTTACTGTTTAGAGCGCCTCCTCTTGAGATGCGATGGGAATGCCAGGAATTCTTTCCCGACCAAGTAGGGAAAGGATCCCTCATCTCGAGCTACGAGCCGGAAACGGAGCTCCTCTGGATGTGGCCGGGACCCTCGTGCTTCCTCTTGAGTGGAGACGGGTATGTCGGGGAACTTCTTGAGTTGCAGCATGACTGTGAAAGACTCTTTAGAAGTTCCAGAGTTCACGTGTGATTAGCCTCGAGACACCTCAGTGGAAACGGGCCTCATCTCACCTGCAGGGGAGAACCTCCTGGATTTTACCGAGTTGCGGCAGGTGCTCTCGACTTACGACGGGGACCTCATGGACCCGCTCTGGTGACCTCAGGAAAGGCCAGTCCCCATGCGAGTTGCTAGAGGTCCTGTCGCTATTCCTCTCCCGTCGATGCCAGGGCCTAAGACCTTGTGTGGAGTCGGGGCTGGAACCTGAGGATTCCTCTCCAGCGCTGACATGCATCTTGGGGTATTTCTGGAGTCTCCCCAGGGGAGTCAGTTCTCGTCTCGAGTAGGGGCATGCACGTGCGCTTTCCTCCCGTGCTGTAGCAGCAGTGTCACGCTTCCCGTCGCGTGGATCAAGGAATCTGTGGCTTTCCCTGGAGTCTTTCCCATGAGGCTTTCCCACAAGGCTATTCCACTTGCCACCATGGTGTGAGTCGATCCTCGGCGTGAAAGTCGAACCAGTGCAGCGAAAACACGAACCTCCTTCCCCACAGTAGGGGATACACTGTCCCCTTGGGCGGGTATCTCCAGGGCACTCGCGCTGGGGGGTTGCCCGCGGAGGTGCGGGCCTCAGGCTCCACGTGAGAAAAGCCCAAATGGCATTAGCTGCCAGTCCAGACGCTGGCCCCTCAGGTCTCTGGCCGGAGCCTTGGGCTCCAGGCAACTCAAAGCCCTCGGGGGTGGCACTCTGGGACTGCTGTAGGGAAAGGATGCCAAGAGCCCACGGAGGAGTTGGGGAGGGGGCATGGGGGGAAACGGAGGCGAGGACAGCGAGGGATCTAGGTGGAGGCGCTGGAGAGAGCGTCTGGTGTCCCGGAATGCCTCGGAGGAGCCACCGGGGGACAGTCGAGGACCAGGGACCTGTGGAATGTGAAAAGGAGGGAAATCTCAGAGCAAGGCAGGCTGGGAAAGGGGGGCGTTGGTGGCCAATTCAAAGGGACCTAGGGGCGTTTCCTGGGCGGTGAGTTCCCTTGGCACTGCTGAGGGCCCCTGATTGATCCACTCGGGGTTGAACCCACCCCCCGCTGCGAGGGAGGGCCACAAACCAAAGCCCCCGAACTACCCGCCACCCCAACGGGGATCTTGGCGGTCCAGGGCTCAGCCGTGCCCGGGAAAAGCCCACTCGCTCCACGGGACTCCGTCCAGGGTCTCTGCTTGGAAAGAGGCCAGGGGCGGCCCCCTCCATCTACCCATCCAAACCCTATTGACGTCAGTGGTGGCGGAGACGCCTCCCGTTCTCCAGAGTCCTAAGCTGCTGGGTCCCCGCCCACTCGGCCAGCAGTCTGCAGCGTGCCCGTGTGCCTCTCCCACCATGGCTTGGTTCGGCTCCTCCAGCACCTCAAGCGGTACGTTTGCCCTCGGTCCCTGTGGTCGGATCACATCTCAGGGGATTTGTGGGTGGCCTGGGCAAGGGCTCTCGGCCAATGTGTTGACCCCCTCCCACCCGAGAACGGCTGGGACCCATCGGCCAGGCCCCGGTTTCCGAGGCGTCAGGTGTGCCCAAATTCGGAGGGCGTGGCATCGTTCGTTCATCTTGCTCCTTTGGCACACACATGGCTTCTCCGTTCTCTTTTCTGGGAAGACAGTGTTGTTTCAGGGGGCGTGCTGCGGGGGGCGGGGGCCGGGGTTGCGGGGTGGTGGGAGCGGGTGCTGTGCTGGGATGAGGCCTTTATCCTCACATCTTCATGTGGGAATGGGAGTCGGGGAGCTCTGTGGCCTTGCTGCCTTCAGTGGCTTCCTCTGCACAGGGGCCTAGTGGCTTCTGCCTTTTGTCAGGCGTTACGGGGTTTGGGCTTCGCTTTGGTGGCCTTGGCCTTTGCCTTGGCCTGGGCCTTGGCCTTGCCCTTGGCGTTGCCGTTGCCCTTGCCTTGGTCTTGGGCTTGACCTTGCCCTGCCCTTGAACTTGAACTTGAACTTGACCTTGACCTTGAACTTGAACTTGAACTTGGGCTTGACCTTGACCTTGAACTTGAACTTGACCTTGACCTTGAACTTGAACTTCAACTTCAACTTGAACTTGACCTTGAACTTGAACTTGAACTTTGACTTTGAACTTGAACTTGAACTTTGAACTTTGAACTTGAAACTTGAACTTGAACTTGAACTTGACTTGAACTTAATCTTGACCTTGACATTGAACTTGAACTTGACCTTGAACTTGAACTTGACCTTGAACTTCAACTTGAACTTGTCCTTGACCTTGAACTTCAACTTAAACTTGAACTTGACCTTGACCTTGAACTTCACTTTGAACTTGACCTTGACCTTGACCTTAACCCTGAACTTGACCTTGACCTTGAACTTGAAGTTGACCTTGAACTTGAACTTCAACTTGATCTTGAGCTTGAACTTGAACTTGACCTTGAACTTGAACTTGACCTTGAACTTGAACTTGACCTTGGACCTTGACCAACAACGGGGAGACCTCGAGATTTGCTCAGAGCACCGGAGGTCCAGAAGCAGGGCCCTGTATCTCCCCTTCCCTTTGTGATCATTGCAAAGACATTCCTAGCTGATAGCGGGAGTGCCCCTGAAGAAGCAAGCAGTGGGAGTGTGTTTGACACGACTGTGTGCCTTCCTGGCCTCAGCTCCACAAGGGGCCTTTCCTCTCGAAGTAGGCCCCATGTCCCCTTGGGGAGGGTGTCATGCCTCTTTTCTCCTCACTGCCAAAGGGTGGAGCCAAGCTCGCTCTGTCAGAGGTACAAAAACAGCAATTGAATGGGTTTTCAAGCTCTTGCTAGGCTGCACCCTTTCAGGGCCCACTTTACTGAAACAGGTGCTCTGTGGCCCCTGGTTGGGTATGCAGGTTCACAAACAGGGTGAGATCCTGTCCAAGCCAAGAATTTTCCTGAAAGACCTAGGCTCACTAGAGCTCTCCTCCAGAGCAAAGGGGATAGAGGAGATGTATGGAGGAGTCTTTGCCTTTCCCTGTGAGTGTGGGGCTACTCCCTACGGCCCCAAGCTCAGGGATAACTGCCTCTAAGAAAGGAATGGCAAGAAGCGCTATTCTTGGAGGTTGGGACAGGGAGTTCGCAGCATGTGGGGAAAGAAAGACTTCTTCGGGGAAGAAGAGGCCACCACCGGGGGTGTGTTTGCAAGCCTCTATTTGGAAGGAACAGGTTTGCTTATACAACTCAAGACCTCCAGATCTGCTCAGAGGACTGAAGTTCCAGAGACAGGGCCATGTATCTCCCCTTCCCTTTGAGATCCTTGCAAAGACATTCCTAGCAGATCGTGGGAGTGCCCATGAAGAAGCAAGCAGCGGGAGTGTGCTTGACATCACTGGCTGCCTACCTGGGCTCAGCTCCTCAAGGGGCCTTTCTCTCCTGGTAGGCCCTATGTCCCCTTTGGGAGAGGGTGGTGCCCTCTTCCCTCCACACTGCCAAAGGGTGGAGGTGGAGCAAACTCGTTCTCTCCGAGGTTAAAAAAAAAAGACAAATTGGATGGATTTTTAAGCTCTTGCTATGCTGCACCCCTCCAGGACCCACTCGAGCAAAACAGGTGCCCTGTGGCCCCTAGGTCGGGTATGCAGGTTCACACACCGGGTGTGATCCCGTCAAAGCCAAGAATTTTCCTGACAGACCTAGGCTCACTAGAGCTCTCCTCCAGAGGAAAGGGGACAGAAAAGACGTGTGTGTGGAGGTGGCTCTGCCTTTCCAGGTCCCAATCTCAGGGATAACTGCCCCTAAGAAAGGAACTGCTGCTGCTGCTGCTGCTAAGTTGCTTCAGTCGTGTTCGACTCTGTGCGACGCCATAGACGGTAGCCCACTAGGCTCCCCCGTCCCTGGGATTCTCCAGGCAAGAACAGTAAGTGGGTTGCCATTGCCTTCTCCAATGCATGAAAGTGAAAATGAAAGTGCAGTCGCCCAGTCGTGTCCGACCCTCAGCGACCCCACGGACTGCAGCCTACCAGGCTTCTCCGTCCATAGGATTTTCTGAAAGGAACTGCAAGACGCGCTTTTCCTGGAGGCTGGGAAAGGGAGTTCGCAGGATGTGGGGAAAGAGATCCTCCTTCGAGGAAGAATAGGCGGCCACTTGTTTTGTGTTGCAAACCTCTATTTGGAAGGAACAGGTTAGCTTATACAAAGGGAGACCTCCAGATCTGCTCAGAGGACCGAAGTTGCAGAGGCAGGTCGGTGTAATTTCCCTTCACTTTGCGATCCTTGCAAAGACATTCCTTGCTGATAGATATTCAGCAAGGGCCTTTGAGACTGTTGTTTTCTTTCCTAGGTTCAAAGATTCCTTCAGTTCCTAATATAGATATCCTAGAAATTATCTGACATCCGTGAAAATCTGATATGTCCTGGTCAAATGCTGTCAGTTATAATTCCAGTTATCATATTAAAGCATTTCAAGTCGCAGCAGTGACCAGATTACATTGTCAATTTCTATTTAATCAGGTTTTAACCATGTCTTCTATGATTTCACATTGATGCCTTTACAGAAATACTGCTACTTCAAGATATATGGAATATACATTTTTTAAGCTTACCGATAATTTGTTTGTTTGTTTGTTTGTCTTCTGGTAAGCTGGTACCAGATGGAATTTAGTCTCCTCTCTAGGTTAAGAGAACAAAGTTTTCTTAGAATGCAATTTTTGATAACAGACTATGAGTTTCTTTACCTTTCATTGATTTATAATTGTTTTCATCATCTCTTTGTTTACTTCGGTAAAGCAAATAAGCCTTATTTAAGATTTTGGTACATGTAGGATGGACTAAGCTTTCCCCACTCTTGCAAGTTCCCTTAACCCTTCAGATTCTTCTCGTGGGACAAAGATCTCACTTTCCTCCAGAGGGACAATCCAAGCTTTTTATTAGTTGATCTGCCCCTGACATCAGAGTCAATTTGAGCATGAGTTGGCCTATAATTTAGGCATGAAACTATGACTACATAAAGAAAAGGTGACTTTATGATTCAGGGATGGCCATGATATGCCTTGCACTTCAGAGAAAATGGGTTAAAATGATTTTTTTTTTCTTCAAAACTGCACAGCCAGTTCTTTCAGCATATGCAATTGAAAACATCTAGTCATTAGGTCAGTTTTCATTCCAATCCCAAAGAAAGGCAATGACAAAGAATATTCAAGCTGCTGCACAATTGCACTCATCTCACACACTAGTAAAGTAATGCTCAAAATTCTCCAAGTTCACATGAACTGTGAACTTCCAAATGTTCAAGAGGGATTTAAAACATGCAGAGAAACCAGAGATCAAACTGCCAACATCCACTGGATCATTGAAAAAGCAAGAGAGTTCCAGAAAAAAAGACATCTATTTCTGCTTTATTGACTATGCCAAAGCCTTTGACTGTGTGGATCACAATAAACTGGGAAAAATTCTGAAAGAGATGGGAATACCAGACCACCTGACCTGTCTCTTGAGAAACCTGTATGCAGGTCAGGAAGAAACAGTTCGAACTGGACATGGAACAACAGACTGGTTCTAAATAGGAAAAGGAATATGTCAAGGCAGTGTATTGTCACCCTGCTTATTTAACTTATATGCAGAGTACATCATGAGAAACACTGGGCTGGAGGAAGCACACGCTGGAATCCAGATTGCTGGGAGAAATATCAAGAATCTCAGATATGCAGATGACACCACCCTTATGGCAGAAAGTGAAGAAGAACTAAAGAGTCTCCTGATGAAAGTGAAAGAGGAGAGTGAAAAAGTTAGCTTAAAGCTCAGCATTCAGAAAACTAAAATCATTGCATCCAGTCTCATCACTTCATGGCAAATAGATGGGAACACATTGGAAACAGCAGCAGACTATTTTGGGGGGCTTGGAAATCACTGCAGGTGATGGCTGCCTCCATGAACTTAAAACATATTTATGACTTGGAAGAAAAGTGATGACCAAACTAGACAGCATATTAAAAAGCCGAGACATTGCTTTGCCAACAAAGATCCATCCAGTCAAGGCTATGGTTTTTCCATATGTCATGGATGGATATGAAAGATGTACTATAAAGAAAGTGACAGCTGAAAATTAGATGCTTTTGAACTGTGGTGTTGAAGAAGATGCTTGTAGGTCGCTTAGACTACAAGGAGACGCAACCACTCCATCCTAAAGGAAATCAGGTCTGAATATACATTGGAAGGACTAATACTGAACCTGAAACTCCAATACTTTGGCCACTTGATGTGAAGAGCTGACTCACTTGGAAGTTGCTTTGATTTGCCTGTGAGTGTGGGAGCCCTCCCTGGGCAAAGGGCCTCAGGGGTCATTGCCACTGAATCACGACCTCCAAGCAAGTGCATTCCAGCTGTGTGACATTCAGGAAGCAGAAGACTGGGAAAACTATCTTCCTTAGAGGAAGGAAAGTCATCCACAGAGAGTGTGTTTTCAGGCCTCTCTTTGCAGCAAGTGTTTTGCTTCTCAGACATCAGAGCTGCAGGCTTGCTCTGAGGGCCTCAATTGCAGAGTCAGGGCTGTGTGTCTCACTGCACTTTCCAAGCATTGCAGACACATTCCTAGGTTGGAGCAGTGCTTCCCATGAGAAAGAAGCCTCGGGAGTGTGTCTGAGCGGGCTGAGTGCCATGCTAGGGTCACCTAGTCGAGGGCACCTTGCACATCCAATGGGCCCCAGGCGAGTAGCTATGGACCGGCCCTTCGGTTGAGATATCCCAAAGCAGGGAACAAAGCTAGCTCTGTCAGAAGGAGGAAAACAGCAATGGGATGGATTTTCAAGCAGTTGCTAAGGTCACACCACGTTAGGGCTCCCCGGGAAAGAAATGCAAATTTTGGCCTCTAGGCCCAGTATCCAGATGTGTGCACAGGATATTTTCCCCACAGGATCCAAGAATGTTCCAGACAGACCTAAGCTCACTAGCTCTCTCCTGCAGAGGAAATGAAATATTGTTGCTGAACCACGAAAAGATGCTGGGATTCTTGGCTTATGGAGGAGAAGAATTCAATCCAGGGCCCAAGACGAGGCTTGATTGCTCAGAGCTTTTGTGCAATAGAGTTTTATTAAAGTATAAAGGAGATAGAGAAAGCTTCTGACAGAGACATCACAAGGGGCAGAAAACGTACCCCTTGCTAGTGTTAGTAATGGAGTTATATACTCTCCAATAAGTTATGACGAACAAAAGAATGTCTGGAGGTTGTAAAGACTCACTAGACCTACTCCCATAATTTACATTTTAAGATAACAGGATTAGCCAGAAGGTTTTTTCCAGAGACCGTCCTCAAGAAGGATGCATGATTGTTATATAATCCTAAGGAATGTAGAGGGAAAAACAGTTTGTCCTTTCTTCCTCCTTGAGAATTCTAGACCCCTCTCTCCTTGGGGACCCTTGAACTTCTTAGAACCTGCCTTGGCAATGACTCTCTCAGAAACATGATTGAACAGCCGTTTGGAGCTTCCTTTGACTTTCCCTGGGAGGGAGGGAGCCCTCCCTGAGCACAGGGCCTCAGGGGCCATGGCCAATGAAAAAGAATCTCCCAGCAAGTGCTTTTCAGCCCTGTGTGACTCTCAGCCCACAGGAGGCTGAGAAAACTCTCTTCCTTGGAGGAAGGAAAGGCAGCCCAAGAGTGTCGTTTTCAGGCCTGTATCTTGCAGCAAGTGTTTGGCTTGTTAGACAGAAGACCTGCAGGCCTGTTCCAACAGACTCAATTCCAGAATCAGGGCCTTGTGTCTCCCTGCAGTTTCCTGGCCTTGCAAACACATTCCTAGTTGAGAGCAGTCCTGCCCATGGGGACTGCTGCAGGAGTGTGTCTGAGGGGGGCCAGGTGTCATGCTGGGGTCACCTGGTCGAGGGCACCTTGCACCTCCAATGGACCCCAGGCAAGGAGTTGCAGGCCACCACCTTGCTTCTGAAATCCCAAAATGGGGAGCAAAGCTCGCTCTGTCAGAGGGAAGAAAACAGCAACAGGATGGATTTTCAAGCAGTTGCTAGGCTGTACTGCGTTAGGGCTCCAAGGAAGGAAAATGCGAATTTTAGCCCCTACGACTGGTATCCAGGTGGGCTCCCAGGATGATTTCCCCGCAGGATCCAAGAACGTTCCAGACAGACCTGGGCTCACTAGCTCCCTCCTGCAGAGGAAATATGATAGAACAGCTGTTTGGAGGTTGCTTTGACTTCCCCTGGGAGGGTAGGATCCCTCCCTGGGTGCAGGGCCTCAGGGGCCATTGCCGCTGAGAAATGCCCTCTAAGCCAGACCTTTCCAGCCTTGTATGACTCAGCACGGAGGAGACTGGAAAAGCTCTCTTCCTTGGAGGAAGGAAAGGCAGCCCCAGAGAGTGTGTTTTCACAGCCTGTATCTTGCAGCAAGTGTTTGGCGTCTCAGACGTCAGACCTCCAGGCCTGCTCCAACGGCCTCAGTTCCAGAGTCAGGGCCGTGTGTTTCTCTGCATTTTCTGAGCCTTGGGAACACATTCCTAGGTCAGAACAGTCCTGCCCATGGGGAAGGAGGCTGCGGGAGTGTGTCTGAGGGGGTCGGGTGCCATGCTGGTGTCCAATAGACCCGGTACCTCCAATAGACCCCAGGACAACAGCGGTGGGGCTCCCCCTGGCTTCCGAAATGCCAAAGCGAGAAGCAAAGCTAGCTCTATCAGAAGGAAGAAAAGAGCAATGGGATGGATGTTCAGGCTGTTACTGGGCCGCACCACTTCAGGGTCCCCCCCGAGAGGAACAGGCGCCCTGTGGCCCTAGGTCCGATATGCAGGTTAACACACAGGGTGTGTCCCCATAGGAGCCAAGAATTTTCCTGACAGACCTAGGCTCACTAGAGCTCTCCCACCGGGCAAAAGGGGTAGAACAGACTGTGGATGTGACTCTGCCTTTCCCAGCGAGCATGGGGCCCTCCCTACGGCCCCGGGCTCCAGGGAAAATTGTCCCTGAAAAATGACCTCTAAGAAGCGCTTTTCCAGCAGGCTGGGATGCAGAGTTCACAGGATGCGGGGAAAGTGATTGTCCTTCAGGGAAGAAGAGGCAGCCACCCAGTGTGTGTTTGCAAGCCTGTATTTGGAAGAAACTGGTTAGCTCCTTCAAGGGGAGACCTCCAGGTCTGCTCAGAGGACCGAAATTCCAGAGGCAGCACCATGCATCTCCCCTGTCCTTTCTGAGCCTTGGAAAGACATTTCTAGCTTATAGCGGTATTGCTCATGAAGAAGCAGGATGCAGGAATGTGTCAGACATGACTGGGTGCTTTCCTGGGTTCAGCTCCGTGAGGGGCCTTTCCACTCAAAGTAGGTCCCATGCCTCCTTGGGGAGGAAGTGGGGCCCGCTTGCCTCCAAATTGCCAAAGGCTGGAACAAAGCTAGTTCTATCAGAGGTAAGAAAAGAGCAATTGGATGGATGTGGAAGCTGTTGCTGGGCCGCACTGCTTCAGGCCCCCACCCCTCCGCCCCGAGAGAAACAGGCGCCCTGTGGCCCCTAGGTCCTGGATGCAGTTTCACACATAGAATGTGTCCCCATAGGAGCCAAGAATTTTCCTGACAGACCTAGGCTCACTAGAGCTCTCCTACAGAGCAAAGGGGATGGGACAGATGTGTGGCTGTGGCTCTGCCTTTCCCTGGGAGTGTGGCAGCCGCTCCCTAGGGCCCCGGGCTCCAGGGGAAATTGCCCCTGAATAATGACCTCCAAGAAGCGCTTTTCCAACTGGCTGAGACGTGGAGTTCTCAGGATGCAGGGAAAGCGAGTGTCCTTCGGGGAAGCAAAGGCAGTCACCTGTTATCATGACTTACTAGAATAGTAGGTACCTTCTCCGGTTGGGCAGAGGCCTTCCCTACCTGATCTGAA
Source organism: Capra hircus (assembly GCF_001704415.2). Classification (NCBI taxonomy): domain Eukaryota; kingdom Metazoa; phylum Chordata; class Mammalia; order Artiodactyla; family Bovidae; genus Capra; species Capra hircus. The sequence goes on from NW_017193739.1 coordinate 12,707, forward strand.
AAAGAAAATGAAGTAGCTCGCTGATTTGAGAAATAATTCCCAGACTTGGGTTTCCAACCAGTATAGAATCCGACAATGGCCCTGTCTTTGTAGCCGCGTTAATTAACAGGTATGTGAAGCTCTAAATATCAGTGGAAATTACATACAGCATATAGGCCCCAGTGTTCTGGAATGGTGGAAAGAAACAACCAAACTCTTGAAGAGACACTTTCAAAATGGATCATAGAGACTGACTGTACATGGATGGGCTTGCTTCCGGCAGACTTACTCATATTACGGGTAACCGCACGTTCCCACAGTTGTTGTCCTTATGAAATTTTCTATGGGAGACCCCCTCCCACAGTGAGGCAGGTGTTAGCAGATTTACCACAAGTAAGGGGGTGGGATTTCACAGCAGATGGAACAATTAGGTAAGGTAATAAATCAGGTAACTAAGTTTGTATAAAAAAGAATATCATTCCCCTTGAGGAACAGATTCATGAATTTGTGCTCAGTGATCAGGTGTGGCTCAATGACTGGAAACACAATTCCTTGGCCTGACATTGGAAAGGTCCTTATACTGTTGTTTTAGCCACAATTCTGAAAGAGATGGGAATACCAGACCACCTAACCTGCCTCTTGAGAAATCTGGATGAAGGTCAGGAAGCAACAGTTAGAGCAGGACATGGAACAACAGACTGGTTCCAAAAAGGAAAAGGAGTATGTCAAGGCTGTATATTGTCACCCTGTTTATTTAACTTATATGCAGAGTACATCATGAAACATGCTGGGATGGAAGATACATGAGCTGGAATGAAGATTGCCAGGTAGAAATATCAATAAACTAAGATATGCAGATGACACCACCATTATGGCAGAACGTGAAGAGGAACGGGTATGTCGGGGAACTTCTTGAGTTGCAGCAAGGGTGTGAAGGACCCTTTGGAAGTTCCAGAGGTTAGGTGTGGTTAGTCTCGAGATGCCTCAGCAGAAATGGGCCTCATGTCGCCTGGAAAGGAGAGGCTCCTGGATATTCCCAAGTTTCAACAGGTGTTCTCGAGTTACGATGGGGACTTCAGGGACCCGCTCTGGCGGCCGCAGGAAATGCCAGTCATCATGCGTGTTGCTAGGGGGCTCTTGTGATTCCTCTCCCGTCGATGCCGGGGCCTAAGACCTTGTGTGGAGTCGGGGCCGGGAGCTGAGGATTCCTCTCCAGTGCTGACATGGATTTTGGGGTACTTCTGGAGTCTCCACAAGGGAGTCAGGCCTCGTCTCGAGTGGGGGCATGAGTGTGCCCTTTCCTCCCATGCTGTAGCAGCAGTGTCACGCTTCCCCTTGCGTGGACCAAGGGATCTGTGGCTTTCCCTCGAGTCTTTCCCACGAGGCTTTCCCACAGGGCTGTCCCACGTGTCACGGTGGTGTGAGTCGATCCTCGGCATGAAAGCCGAGGCAGTGCAGGGAAAACAGGTTCCTGTGGAATGGACTGAGACATCTGGGGGCGTCTTGGAATGGTGGCACGACCCTGCAGTTCCTCTCCCTTTCCTTTCGAGAGCGCCTCCTCTTGAGATGCGATGGGAATGCCGGGAATTCTTTCCCGACCAAGCAGGGAAAGGATCCCTCCTCTCGAGCTACTAGCCGGAAACGGAGCTCCTCTGGATGTGGCCGGGACCCTCGTGCTTCCTCTTGAGTGGAGACGGGTATGCCAGGGAACTTCTTGAGTTGCAGCATGACTGTGAAAGACTCTTTGGAAGTTCCAGAGGTCACGTGTGATTAGCCTCCAGACACCTCAGGGGAAAAGGGCCTCATCTCGCCTGCAGGGGAGAACCTCCTGGATTTTACCGAGTTGCGGCAGGTGCTCTCGACTTACGATGGGGACCTCATGGACCCGCTCTGGTGACCTCAGGAAAGGCCAGTCCCCATGCGAGTTGCTAGAGGGCCTGTCGCTATTCCTCTCCCGTTGATGCCAGGGCCTAAGACCTTGTGTGGAGTCGGGGCCGGAACCTGAGGATTCCTCTCCAGGGCTGACATGCATCTTGGGGTACTTCTGGAGTCTCCCCAGGGGAGTCAGTCCTAGTTCGAGTGGGGGCATGCACGTGCGCTTTCCTCCCGTGCTGTAGCAGCAGTGTCACGCTTCCCTTCGCGTGGATCAAGGGATCTGTGGCTTTCCCTCGAGGCTTTCCCACGAGGCTTTCCCACAGGGCTCTCCCACGTACCACCGTGGTGTGAGTCGATCCTCGGCGTGAAAGTCGAAGCAGTGCAGGGAAAACAGGATCCTCTGCAATGGACTGAGACATCTGGGGCACTCTTGGAATGGTGGCACTACCCATGAGTTCCTCTCGCCTTTCCTGTGCAGCGCGCCTCCTCTTGAGATGCATCGGAAACGTCGGGAATTCTTTCCCGAGGAAGCAGGGAAGGATCCCTCATCTCGAGTTTGGAGGCGGAAACGGAGCTCCTCTGGAGTGGCCGGACCCTCGTGCTTCCTCTGGAGTGGAGACCGGTATGTCGGGGAACTTCTTGAGTTGTAGCAAGGGTGTGTAGGACCCTTTGGAAGTTCCAGAGTTTAGGTGTGATTACTCTCGAGACGCCGCAGAGAAAATGGGCCTCATCTCGACTGGAGCAGAGAACCTCCTGGATTTTCTCGAGTTGAGGCAGGTGCTCTCGACTTACGACCGTGACCTCAGGGACAGTGAAGCAGATGTGTCACGCTTCCCGTCGCGGGGATCAAGGGATCTGTGGCTTTCCCTCGAGGCTTTCCCACGAGGCTTTCCACAGGGCTGTCCCACGTGCCACCATGGTGTGAGTGGATCCTCGGCGTGAAAGTCGAGGCAGTGCAGTGAAAACAGGTTCCTCTGAAATGGACTGAGACATCTGGGGGACTCTTGGAATGGTGGCACGACCCTGGAGTTCCTCTCGCCTTTCCTATTGAGAGCCCTTGCTCTTGAGATGCCACAAGAATGCCGAAAAATCTTTCCTGACTAAGCAGGATAGGATCCTTCATCTCGAGCTGCCAGGCGGAAACGGGGTTCCTCTGAATGTGGGCGGGACCCTCGTGCTTCCTCTCGTGTGGAGACGGGTATGTCGGGGAACTTCTTGAGTTGAAGCAAGGACCCTTTTGAATTTCCAGAGTTTAGGTGTGATGAGCCTCCAGACACCTCAGAGGAAATGGGCCTCATCTTGCCTGGAGGGGAGAACCTCCTGGATTTTCTAGAGTTGGGCAGGGACTCTCGAGTTACGACGGGGACCTCAGGGACCCGCTCTGGTGGCCTCAGGAAAGGCCAGTGCCCATGGGAGTTGCAAGAGGGCCTTTCGGGACTACTCTCCCGTCGATGTCGGGGCCTAAGACCTTGTGTGGAGTCGGGGCTGGAAGCTGAGGATTCCTCTCCAGTGCTACCATGGATCTTGGCGTACTTCTGGAGTCTCCCCTGGGGAGTCAGTGCTCATCTCGTGTGGGGGCATGCACGTGAGCTTTCCTCACGAACTGTAGCAGCAGTGTCACACTTCCCGTCGCATGGATCAAGGGATCTGTGGCTTTCCCTCGACGCTTTACCACGAGGGTTTCCCACAGGTCTGTCCCACGTTCCACCGTGGTGTGAGTCGATCCTCGGCGTGAAAGTCGAGGCAGTGCAGGGAAAACAGGTTTCCCTGGAATGGACTGAGACATCTGGGGAACGCTGGGAATGGTGGCACGACCCTGGAGTTCCTCTCGCCTTTACTGTGTAGATCGCCTCCTCTTGAGATGGCGATGTGAATGCCGGGATTTCTTTCCCGACCACGCAGGGAAATGATCCCTCCTCTCGAGCTAGGAGGCGGAAACGGGGCTCCTCTGGATGTGGGAGGGAATCTCGTGCTTCATCTCGAGTGGAGACGGGTATGTCGGGGAACTTCTTGAGTTGCAGAAAGGGTGTGAAGGACCCTTTGTAAGTTCCAGAGGTTAGGTGTGATTAGCCTCGAGACGCCTCAGCGGAAATGGGCCTCATCTCCCCTGGAGGGGAAAGCCTCCTGGATTTTCTCGAGTTGCGGCAGGTGCTCTCGACTTACGAAGGGACCTCAGGGACCCGCTCTGGTGGCCTCAGGAAAGGCCAGTCCCCATGCGAGTTGCTCGGTGGCCCCTCGGGATTCCTCTCCCGACGATGCCGGGGCCTAAACCTTGTGTGGAGTCGGTGCCGGAACCTGAGGATTCCTCTCCAGTGCTGACATGGATCTTGGGGTACTTCTGGAGTCTCCCCAGGGGAGTCAGTCCTCGTCTCGAGTGGGGGCATGCACGTGCGCTTTCCTCCCGAGCTGCAGCAGCATTGTCACGGTTCCCTTCGCGTGGATCAAGGGAACTGTGGCTTTCCCTCGAGGCTTTCCCACGAGGCTTTCCCACAGGGGCTTTCCCACGAGGCTTTCCCACAGGGCTGTCCCACGTGCCACCGTCGTGTGAGTCGATCCTCGGCTAGAAAGTCGAGGCAGTGCAGGGAAAACAGGTTTCCCTGGAATGGACTGAGACATCTGGGGGACTCTGGGAATGGTGGCACGACCCTGGAGTTCCTCTCGCCTTTCCTGTGGAGAGCGCCTCCTCTTGAGATGCGACGGGAACGCCGGGAATACTTTCCGACCACGCAGGGAAAGGATCCCTCCTCTCGAGCTAGTAGGCGGAAACGGGGCTCCTCTGGATGTGGGCAGGAACTCTCGTGCTTCCTCTCGAGTGGAGACGGGTATGTCGGGGAACTTCTTGAGTTGCAGCAAGGGTGTGAAGGACCCTTTGGAAGTTCCAGAGTTTAGGTGTGATTAGCCTCGAGACGCCTCAGCGGAAATGGGCCTCATCTCGCCTGGAAGGGGAGAACCTCCTGGATTTTATCGAGTTGTGGCAGGTGCTCTCGGACTTACGACGGGGACCTCAGGGACCCGCTCTGGTGGCCTCAGGAAAGGCCAGTCCCCATGCAAGTTTGCTCGGGGCCTCTCGGGATTCCTCTCCCGTCGATGCCGGGCCTAAGACCTTGTGTCGAGTCGGTTGCCTGGAACCTGAGGATTCCTCTCCAGTGCTGACATGGATCTTGGGGTACTTCTGGAGTCTCCCAGGGGCAGTCAGTACCTCGTCTCGATGGGGGCATGCACTGTGCGCTTTCCTCCCTGAGCTGTAGCAGCAGTGTCACGGCTTACCCTTCGCGTGGATCAAGGGATCGGTGGCTTTCCCTCGAGGCTTTCTCTCCTAGGTTTTCCAACGAGGCTTTCCCACAGGGCTGTCCACGTGCCACTGTGGTGTGAGTCGATCCTCGGCTTGAAATTCGAAGGCAGTGCAGGGAAAACAGGTTTCGCTGGAATGGACTGAGACATCTGGGGGACTCTGGGAATGGTGGCTACGAACCTGGAGTTCCTCTCGCCTTTCCTGTGGAGAGCGCCTCCTCTTGAGATTGCGACGGGCACGCAAGGAATTCTTTCCCGACTACAGCAGGGAAAGGATCCCTCTTCTCGAGCTATGAGGAGGAAACGGGACTCCTCTGGATGTGGGTGGGACTCTCGTGCTTCCTCTCGAGTCGAGACGGGTTATGTCGGGGAACTTCTTGAGTTGCAGCAAGGGATGTGAAGGACCTCTTTGGATAGTTCCAGAGGTTAGGTGTGATTAGCCTCGAGTACGCCTCAGCGGAAATGGGCCTCATCTCGCCTGGAGGGGAGTAACCTCCGTGGATTCTTCTCGAGTTGCGGCAGGTGCTCTCGACTTACGACGGGGACCTCAGGGACCCGCTCTGGTGGCCTCAGGAAAGGCCAGTCCCATGCGAGTTGCTCGGGGGTCTCTCGGGATTCCTCTACTGTTGATGCCGGGGGCCTAAGACCTTGTGTGGAGTCGGTGCCAGAAACTGAGGATTTCTCTCCAGTGATGACATGGATCTTGGGTACTTCTGGAGTCTCCCCAGGGGAGTCAGTACTCGTCTCGTGTGGGGGCATGCACGTGTGCTTTCCCTCCCGAGCTCGTAGCAGCAGTGTCACGCTTCCATTTCGCGAGGATCAAGGGATCTGTGGCTTTCCCTCGAGGCTTTCCCACGAGGCTTTCCACGCAGGCTTTCCCACAGGGCTGTCCCACGTGCCACCGGTGGTGTGAGTCGATCCTCGGCTTGAAAGTCGAGGCAGTGCAGGGAAAACAGGTTTGCCTGGATGGACTGAGACATCTGGGGGACTCCTGGGAATGGTGGCACGACCCTGGAGTTCCTCTCGCCTTTCCTGTGGAGAGCGCCTCCTCTTGAAGATGCGACGGGAACGCCGGGAATTCTTTCGCCGAACATGCAGGGAAAAGGATCCCTCCTCTCGAAGCTAAGAGGCGAGAAACGGGGCTACCTCTGGATGTGGGCGGGACTCTCGTGCTTCCTCTCGAGTGGAGACGGGTATGTCGGGGAACTTCTTTGAGTTGCAGCAAGGGTGTGAAGGATCCTTTGGAAGTTCCAGAGGTTAGATGTGATTAGCCTCGAGACGCCTCAGGAAATGGCATCATCTCGCCTGAGAGGGGAGAACCTCCTGGATTTTCTCGAGGTTGCGGCAGGTGGCTCTCACTTACGACGGGGACCTCAGGGACTCGCTCTGGTGGCCTCAGGAAAGGCCAGTCCCCATGCGAGTTGCTCGGGGGCCTCTCAGGATTCCTCTCCCGTCGATGCCGGGCCTAAGACCTTGTGTGGAGATCGGTGCCGGAACCTGAGGATTCCTCTCCAGTGCTGACATGGATCTTTGGGTACTTTTGGAGTCTCAAGGGGAGTCAGTCCTCGTCTCGAATTGGGGGCATCACGTGCCGATTTCTCTACTCGAGCTGCTAGCCAGGTCAAGTGCCACGCTTCGCGCTCTTGCGCTGATCGAAGGGATCTGTGGCTTTCCCTCGACGTCTTCTTCCACGAGGCTTTCCCCCAAGGTTTTCCACAAGTGCCACGGTGGTGTCAGTCGATCCTCGCCTATAAAGCGAGGCAGTGCAGGGAAACAAGGTTCCGTGAATGGACTGAGACACTCTGGGCGTCTTGGAATGGGCACGACCGAGTTCTCTCGCCTTCTTCGAGAAGCCCTCTCTTGAGATGCGACGGGAAGCCGGGAATCTTTCCCGACACCAGCAGGGAAAAGGATCCCTCTAGGCATCGGCTACTGCGCGAAACCGCGAGCTGCCTCTGATGTGGCGGAGACCCTGTGCTTGCCTCTCTGAGTGGAACGGGTATGCGGGAACTTACTTGAGTGCAGCAAGTGACTGTGAAGACTCTTTGGAAGTTCCAGAGGTTACGATGTGAAATTCACCTCGTAGACCTCCTGCAGGGAAAAGGGCTAATCTCGCTTGCAGGGAGAACCTCCTGGATTTAGCTCGAGTTGCGGCAGGTGCCCTCACTTACGACTGGGGCCCAAGGACCCGCTTCTGGAGTGCTCAGGAAAGAGCAGTCCGCCGATCGGCAGTCTGCTGAGGGCGCTTCGGTATTCCTCTGCCTCGTTATGCAGGGTCCTAAGACCTTGTGTGGAAGTCGGGCCGGACCCTGAGGATTCTCATCTCCAGCGCTGACATGATCTTGGGGACTTCTGGAGTCTCCCCTAGGGGAGTCAATCCTGCAGTTTCGTAGTGGGGGCATGCCCGTGCGCGCTTTCCATCCCGCTGCTTGTTATGCACAAGTGTCACGCTTTCCCTTCGCGAGTTGGATTCCAAGGGAGTCTGTGGCTTTCCTCGAGCTTTTCCCACGTGCTTTCTCAGCTTTTACAGGGCTCTCTCACGGTACTTTACGGACCGTGTGGTGTGACTCGATCCTCGCGTTGAAAGCGAAGTCAGTCCAGGGAAAACAGGTTTCCTGGCAAATGGACTGAGACATCCGGCGGCACTCAGTTGGAATGGTGGCAGCACCTGATGTTCCTCTCACCTTTTCCCTTGGAGCCGCCTCGCTCTTGAGATGGCACGGAAACGTCGGGAATTCTTTCCCGAGCGAGCAGGAGAAGGCTCCCTCCATCTCGAGTAGTGAGCGGGAAACACGGCTCTCTGAATGTGGGCTGGACTCCGCTGGCTTCCTCTGAGTGAGACGGGTATGTCGGGGAGAGCTTCTTGATGTTGAGGCAAGGGTTGTAGGACCCTTTGAAAGTCCAGATTTAGGTGTGATTAAGCTCTCGAGACATCTCGGTGACGCGGAGAAATGCCTCACTCGCGATGGAGGGAAGAGTAACGCTCTGGATTTTCTGAGTTTGCAGGCAGTGCTCTCGACTTACGACCGGGGACCTCAGGGACCCGGCTCTGGTGGCCTCAGGAAGGCCAGTCCCCATGCGAGTTGCCGTGACCCCTCGGGATTCCTCTCCGACGATGCCGGGCCTAACGTTTT
>NW_017193740.1:0-9666 GCF_001704415.2 Capra hircus
ATCCCAAAGCAGGAACAAAGCTAGCTCTGTCAGAAGGAGGAAAACAGCAATGGGATGGATTTTCAAGCAGTTGCTAAAGTCACACCACGTTAGGTTCCCGGGAAAGAAATGCGAATTTTGGCCTCTAGGCCCAGTATCAGATGTGTGCACAGGATATTTTCCCCACAGGATTCAAGAATGTTCCAGACAGACCTAAGCTCACTAGCTCTCTCCTGCAGAGAGGAAATGAAATATTGTTGCTGAACCACGAAAAGATGCTGGGATTCTTGGCTTATGGAGGAGAAGAATTCAATCCAGGGCCAAGACGAGGCTTGATTGCTCAGAGCTTTTGTGCAATAGAGTTTTATTAAAGGATAAAGGAGATAGAGAAAGCTTCTGACAGAGACATCACAAGGGGCAGAAAGTGTACCCCTTGCTAGTGTTGTAATGGAGTTATATACTCTCCAATAAGTTATGACAACGAACAAAAGAATGTCTGGAGGTTGTAAAGACTCACTAGACCTACTCCATAATTACATTTAAGATAACAGGATTAGCCAGAAGGTTTTTTCCAGAGACCGTCCTCAAGAAGGATGCATGATTGTTATATAATCCTAAGGAATGTAGAGGGAAAACAGTTTGTCCTTTCTTCCTCCTTGAGAATTCTAGACCCCTCTCTCCTTGGGGACCCTTGAACTTCTTAGAAACCTGCCTTGGCAATGACTCTCTCAGAAACATGATTGAACAGCCGTTTGGAGCTTCCTTTGACTTTCCCTGGGAGGGAGGGAGCCCTCCCTGAGCACAGGGCCTCAGGGGCCATGGCCAATGAAAAAGAATCTCCCAGCAAGTGCTTTTCAGCCCTGTGTGACTCTCAGCCCACAGGAGTCTGAGAAAACTCTCTTCTTGGAGGAAGGAAAGGCAGCCAAGAGTGTGTTTTCAGGCCTGTATCTTGCAGCAAGTGTTGGCTTGTTAGACAGAAGACCTGCAGGCCTGTTCCAACAGACTCAATGCCAGAATCAGGGTCTTGTGTCTCCTGCAGTTTCCTGGCCTTGCAAACACATTCCTAGGTGAGAGCAGTCCTGCCCATGGGGAACAGGCTGCGGGAGTGTGTCTGAGGGGCCAGGTGTCATGCTGGGGTCACCTGGTCGAGGGCACCTGCACCTCCAATGGACCCCAGGCAAGGAGTTGCAGGCCACCACCTTGCTTCTGAAATCCCAAAATGGGGAGCAAAGCTCGCTCTGTCAGAGGGAAGAAAACAGCAACAGGATGGATTTTCAAGCAGTTGCTAGGCTGTACTGCGTTAGGGCTCCAAGGAATGAAAATGCAATTTTAGCCCCTACGACTGGTATCCAGGTGGGCTCCCAGGATGATTTCCCCGCAGGATCAAGAACGTTCCAGACAGACCTGGGCTCACTAGCTCCCTCCTGCAGAGGAAACATGATAGAACAGCTGTTTGGAGGTTGCTTTGACTTCCCCTGGGAGGGTAGGATCCCTCCTGGGTGCAGGGCCTCAGGGGCCATTGCCGCTGAGAAATGCCTCTAAGCCAGACCTTTCCAGCCTTGTATGACTCAGCACGGAGGAGACTGGAAAAGCTCTCTTCCTTGGAGGAAGGAAAGGCAGCCCCAGAGAGTGTGTTTTCACACCTGTATCTTGCAGCAAGTGTTTGGCGTCTCAGAGTCAGACCTCCAGGCCTGCCTCCAATGGCCTCAGTTCCAGAGTCAGGGCGTGTGTCTCCCTGCATTTTCTGAGCCTTGGGAACACATTCCTAGGTCAGAACAGTTCCTGCCCATGGGAAGGAGGCTGGCGGAGTGTGTCTGAGGGGGTCGGGTGCCATGCTGGGGTCCAATAGACCCGGTACCTCCAATAGACCCAGGACACAGCGGTGGGGCTCCCCCTGGCTTCCGAAATGCCAAAGCGAGAAGCAAAGCTAGCTCTATCAGAAGGAAAGAAAGAGCAATCGGATGGATGTTCAGGCTGTTGCTGGTCCGCACCACTTCAGGGTCCCCCCCGAGAGGAACAGGCACCCTGTGGCCCCTAGGTCAGATATGCAGGTTAACACACAGGGTGTGTCCCATAGGAGCCAAGAATTTTCCTGACAGACCTAGGCTCACTAGAGCTCTCCCACAGGGCAAAAGGGTAGAACAGACTGTGGATGTGACTCTGCCTTTCACAGCAAGCATGGGGCCCTCCCTACAGCCCCGGGCTCCAGGGAAAATTGTCCCTGAAAAATGACCTCCAAGAAGCGCTTTCCAGCAGGCTGGGATGCAGAGTTCACAGGATGTGGGGAAAGTGATCGTCCTTCAGGGAAGAAGAGGCAGCCACCCAGTGTGTGTTTTGCAAGCCTGTATTCGAAGAAACTGGTTAGCTCCTTCAAGGGGAGGACCTCCAGGTCTGCTCAGAGGACCGAAATTCCAGAGGCAGCACCATGCATCTCCCTGTCCTTTCTGAGCCTTGGAAAGGACCATTCCTAGCTTATAGCGGTATTGCTCATGAAGAAGCAGGATGCAGGAATGTGTCAGACATGACTGGGTGCCTTCCTGGGTTCAGCTCCGTGAGGGGCCTTTCCACTCAAAGTAGGTCCCATGCCTCCTTGGGGAGGAAGTGGGGCCCGCTTGCCTCCAAATTGCCAAAGGCTGGAACAAAGCTAGTTCTATCAGAGGTAAGAAAAAGAGCAATTGGATGGATGTGGAAGCTGTTGCTGGGCCGCACTGCTTCAGGCCCCCCACCCCTCTGCCCCCGAGAGAAACAGGCGCCCTGTGGCCCCTAGGTCCTGGATGCAGTTTCACACATAGAATGTGTCCCCATAGGAGCCAAGAATTTTCCTGACAGACCTAGGCCTCACTAGAGCTCTCCTACAGAGCAAAGGGGATGGGACAGATGTGTGGCCTGTGGCTCTGCCTTTCCCTGGGAGTGTGGAGCCGCTCCCTATGGCCCCGGGCTCCAGGGGAAATTGCCCCTGAATAATGACCTCCAAGAAGCGCTTTTCCAACTGGCTGAGACCTGGAGTTCTCAGGATGCAGGGAAAGCGAGTGTCCTTCGGGGAAGCAAAGGCAGTCACCTGTTATCATAACTTACTAGAATAGTAGGTACCTTCTCCGGTTGGGCAGAGGCCTTCCCTACCTGATCTGAAAAAGAAAACGAAGTAGCTCGCTGATTTGAGAAATAATTCCCAGACTTGGGTTTCCAACCAGTATAGAATCCGACAATGGCCCTGTCTTTGCAGCCGCGTTAATTAACAGGTATGTGAAGCTCTAAATATCAGTGGAAATTACATACAGCATATAGGCCCCAGTGTTCTGGAATGGTGGAAAGAAACAACCAAACTCTTGAAGAGACACTTTCAAAAATGGATCATAGAGACTGACTGTACATAGATGGGCTTGCTTCCGGCTGACTTACTCATATTACGGGTAACTGCACGTTCCCATAGTTGTTGTCCTTATGAAATTTTCTATGGGAGACCCCCTCCCACAGTGAGGCAGGTGTTAGCAGATTTGCCACAAGTAAGGGGGTGGGATTTCACAGCAGATGGAACAATTAGGTAAGGTAATAAATCAGGTAACTAAGTTTGTATAAAAAAGAATATCATTCCCCCTTGAGGAACAGATTCATGAATTTGTGCTCAGTGATCAGGTGTGGCTCAATGACTGGAAACACAATTCCTTGGCCTGACATCGGAAAGGTCCTTATACTGTTGTTTTAGCCACAATTCTGAAAGAGATGGGAATACCAGACCACCTAACCTGCCTCTTGAGAAATCTGGATGAAGGTCAGGAAGCAACAGTTAGAGTAGGACATGGAACAACAGACTGGTTCCAAAAAGGAAAAGGAGTATGTCAAGGCTGTATATTGTCACCCTGTTTATTTAACTTATATGCAGAGTACATCATGAAACATGCTGGGATGGAAGATACATGAACTGGAATCAAGATTGCCGGTAGAAATATCAATAAACTTAGATATGCAGATGACACCACCATTATGGCTGAATGTGAAGAGGAACGGGTTATGTCGGGGAACTTCTTGAGTTGCAGCAAGGGTGTGAAGGACCCTTTGGAAGTTCCAGATGTTAGGTGTGGTTAGTCTCGAGATGCCTCAGCAGAAATGGGCCTCATCTCGCCTGGAATGGAGAGGCTCCTGGATATTCCCGAGTTTCAGCAGGTGCTCTCGAGTTACGACGGGGACTTCAGGGATCCGCTCTGGCGGCCGCAGGAAACGCCAGTCATCATGCGTGTTGCTAGGGGGCCTCTCGTGATTCCTCTCCCGTCGATGCCGGGGCCTAAGACCTTGTGTGGAGTCGGGGCCGGAAGCTGAGGATTCCTCTCCAGTGCTGACATGGATTTTGTGGTACTTCTCGAGTCTCCACAAGGGAGTCAGGCCTCGTCTCGAGTGGGGGCATGAGCGTGCCCTTTCCTCCCATGCTGTAGCAGCAGTGTCACGCTTCCCCATGCCTGGACCAAGGGATCTGTGGCTTTCCCTGGAGTCTTTCCCACTAGGCTTTCCCACAGGGCTGTCCCACATGTGACGGTGGAGTGAGTGGATCCTTGGCATGAAGGCCAAGGCAGTGCAGGGAAAACAGGTTCCTGTGGAATGGACTGAGACATCTGGGTGAGTCTCAGAATGGTGGCACGACCCTGCAGTTCCTCTCCCCTTTCCTTTGGAGAGCGCCTCCCTTGAGATGCGATGGGAATGCCGGGAATTCTTTCCCGACCAATCAGGGAAAGGATCGCCTCATCTCGAGCTACGAGCCGGAAAAGGAGCTCCTCTGGATGTGGCCGGGACACTCGTGCTTCCTCTTGAGTGGAGACGGGTATGTCGGGGAACTTCTTGAGTTGCAGCATGACTGTGAAAGACTCTTTGGAAGTTCCAGAGGTCACGTGTGATTAGCCTCGAGACACCTCAGGGGAAACGGGCCTCATCTCGCCTGGAGGGGAGAACCGCCTGGATTTTACCGAGTTGCGGCAGGTGCTCTCGACTTACGACGGGACCTCAGGGACCCGCTCTGGTGATTTCAGGAAAGGCCAGTCCCCATGAGAGTTGCTAGAGGGCCTGTCGCTATTCCACTCCGTCGATGCCAGGGCCTAAAACCCTTGTGTGGAGTCGGGGCCGGAATCTGAGGATTCCTCTCCAAGGCTGACATGAATGTTGGGGTACTTCTTGGAGTCTCCCAAAGGGGAGTCAGTCCTCGTCTCGAGTGGGGGCATGCACGTGCGCTTTCCTCCCGAGCTGTAGCAGAGTGTCACGCTTCCCTTCGCGTGAATCAAGGGATCTGTGGCTTTCCCTCGAGGCTTTCCCACGAGGCTTTCCCAAGAAGCTTTGCCACAGGCTTTCCCACGTGCCACAGTGGTGTGAGTCGATCCTCGGATTGAAAGTCGAGTCAGTGCGGGGAAACAGGTTTCCCTGGAATGGACTGAGACATCTGGGGGACTCGGAGAATGGTGGCATGTCCCTGGAGTTCCTCTCGCCTTTCCTGTGGAGAGCGCCTCTTTTTGAGATGCGACGGGAACGCCGGGAATTCTTTTCCGACCTCGCAGGGAAAGGATCCCTCCTCTCGAGCTATGAGGCGGAAACGGGGCTCCTCTGGATGTGGGCGGAACTATCGTGCTTCCTCCTGAGTGGAGACGGGTATGTCGGGGAACTTCTTGATTTGCAGCAAGGGTGTGAAGGACCCTTTGGAAGTTCCAGAGTTTAAGTGTGCCTTGCCTTGAGATGTGTCAGCGGAAATAGGCTTCATTTTGCCTGGAGGGGGAGAACACCCTTGATTTTCTCCAGTTGCGGCAGGTGCTCTCGACTTACGACGGGGACCGCAGGGACCCGCTCTGGTGGCCTCAGGAAAGGCCAGTCAAGATCCAAGACAGCACTGGAGAGGGAGAGACATCACGAGAGGCTCCCGAGCAACTCCCAAGGGGACTGGCCTTTCCTGAGGCCACAAAAGCGGGTCCCTGAGTCCCCGTCGTAAGTCGAGAAGCACCTGGGCGCAACTCGAGAAAATCCAGGAGGTTCTCCCCTCCAGGCGAGATGAGACCCATTTGCGCTGAGGGCATCTCGAGGCTAATCACAACCTAACCTCTGGAACTTCCAAAGGGCCTTTCACACCCTTGCTGCAACTCAAGAAGTTCCCCGACATACCCGTTTCCACTCGAAAGGAAGCACGAGAGTCCCGCCCACAACCAGAAGAGCCCCGTTTCAGCCTCATAGCTCGAGAGGAGGGATCCTTTTCCCTGCGTGGTCGGGGAAAGAATTTCCGGCGTTCCCGTCGCATCTCAAGAAGAGGCCGCTCTCCAAAGGAAAGGCGAGAGAACTCAGGGTCGTGCCACCATTCCCAGAGCCCCCAGATGTCTCAGTCGATTCCAGGGAAACCTGTTTTCCCCGCAATGCCTCGACTTTCAAGTCGAGGATCGACTCAGACCTCGGTGGCACGTGGGACAGCCCTGTGAAAAGCCTAGTGGGAAAGCCTCGTGGGGAAGCCTACAGAGAAAGCCACAGATCCTTGGATCCATGCAAAGGGAAGTGTGACACTGCTGCTAAAGCTCGGGAGGAAAGCGCACGGGCACGCCACACTCGCGACGAGGACTGACTCCCCTGGGGAGACTCCAGAAGTACCCCAAGATCCATGTCAGAAATGGAGAGGAATCCTCAGTTCCGGCACCGACTCCACACAAGGTCTCAGGACCCGGCATAGACGCGGATAGGAATCGCTAGAGGGCCACGAGCAACTCGGCATGGGGACGGGCCTTGTCCTGAGGGCACTAGAGCGGGTCCCTGAGGTCCCCGTCTTAAGCCGAGAGCACCTGCGGCAACTCGAGAAAATCCAGGAGGTTATCCCCTCCAGGCGAGATGAGGCCCATTTCCGCTGAGGGAGTCTCGAGGCTTATCACACCTAAACTCTGGAACTTTCAAAGGTCCTTCACACCCTTGCTGCAACTCAAGAAGTTCCCCGACATACCCGTCTCCACTCGAGAGGAAGCTCGAGAGTCCGGCCCTCATCCTTAGGAGCCCCTTTTCTGCTTCCTAGCTCGAGAGGAGGGATCCTTTCCCTGCGTGGTCGGGAAAGAATTCCCGCCGTTCCCCTCGCATCTGAAGAGGAGGCGATCTCCACAGGAAAGGCCAGAGGAACTCCACGTCATGCCACCATTCCCAGATTCCCCCAGATGTCTCAGTCCATTCCAGGGAAACCTGTTTCCCTGGACTGCCTCGACTTTAAAGCCGAGGATCGACTCACACCACGGTGGCACGTGGGACAGCCCTGTGGGAAAGCCTCAAAAGCCTCGTGGGAAAGCCTCGAGGGAAAAGCCACACATCCCTTGATCCACGTGAAGGGAAGCGCGACCATGCTGCTACAGCTCGGGAAGAAAGCGCACGTGCATGCCCCCAGTCGACACAACGACTGACACCCCTGGGGGAATTCCAGAATTACCCAAGATCCATGTCAGCACTGGAGAGGAATCCTCAGGTTCTATCACCGAATCCACAAAAGGTCTTAGGCCCTGGCATCGACGGGAGAGGAATACCGAGAGGCCCCCGAGCAACTCCATGGGGACGGGCCTTTCCTGAGGCCACCAGAGCGGGTCCCTGAGGTACCCGTCGTAAGTCGAGAGCACCTGCTGCAACTCGAGAAAATCCAGGAGGTTCTCCCCTCCAGGCGAGATGAGGCCCATTTCCGCTGAGGCGTCTCGAGTCTTATCACACCTAATCTCTGGAACTTCCAAAGGGTCCTTCACACACTTGCTGCAATTCAAGAAGATCCCCGACATACCCGTCTCCACTCGAGAGGAAGCACGAGAGTCCCGACCACATCCAGAGGAGCCCCCGTTTCCGCCTCCTAGCTCGAGAGGAGGGATCCTTTCCCTGCGTGGTCGGGAAAGAATTCCCGGCGTTCCCGTTGTATCTCAAGAGGAGGCGCTGTCCACAGGAAAGGCAAGAGGAACTCCAGGGTCGTGCCACCGTTCCCAGAGTCCCCTGGATGTCTCAGTCCATTCCAGGGAAACCTGTTTTTCCCTCCACTGCCTCGACTTTCAAGCCGAGGATCGACTCACACCACGGTGGCAGTGGGACAGCCCTGTGGGAAAGCCTCGTGGGAAAGCCTCGTGGGAAAGCCTCGAGGGAAAGCCAAAGATCCGTTGATCACGCGAAGGGAAGCGTGACACTGCTGCTACAGCTCGGGGAGGAAAGCGCACGTGCATGCCCCACTCGAGACGAGGACTGACTCCCCTGGGGAGACTCCAGAAGTCCCCCAAAATCCATGTCAGCACTGGAGAGGCATCCTCAAGTTCCGGCACCGACTCCACACAAGATCTTAGGCCCGGCATCGATGGGAGAGGAATCCGAGAGGCCCCCGAGCAAATCGCATGGAGACTGGCCTTTCCTAAGGCCACCAGAGCGGGTCCCTGAGGTCCCCGTCGTAAGTCGAGAGCACCTGCCGCAACTCGAGAAAATCCAGGAGGTTCTCCCCTCCAGGCGAGATGAGGCCCATTTCTGCTGATGCGTCTCGAGGCTAATCACATCTAACAACTGGAACTTCCAAAGGGTCCCTCACACCCTGGCTGCAACTCAAGAAGTTCCCCGACATACCCGTCGCACTCGAGGGGAAACACGAGAGTCCCGCCCACATCCAGAGGAGCCCCGTTTCCGCCTCCTAGCTCGAGAGGAGGGATCCTTTCCCTGCCTGGTCGGAAAGAATTCCCGGTTCCTGTGGCATCTCAAGAGGAGGCGCTCTCCACAGGAAAGGCGAGAGGAACTCCAGGGTCGTGCCACCATTCCCTGAGTCCCCTGGATGTCTCAGTCCATTCCAGGGAAACCTGTTTTCCCTGCACTGCCTCGACTTTCAAGCCCAGGATCGACTCACATCACGGTGGCACGTGGGACAGCCCTGTGGGAAAGCCTCGTGGGAAAGCCTCGTGGGAGAGCCTCGAGGGAAAGACACAGATCCCTTGATCAAAGCGAAGGGAAGCGTAACACTGCTGCTACAGCTCGAAAGGAAAGCGCACGTGCATGCCCCCACTCGAGACGAGGACTGACTGCCCTGGGGAGACTCCAAAAGTCCCCCAAGATCCATGTCTGCACTGGAGAGGAATCCTCAGGTTCCGGAACTGAATCCAGACAAGGTCTCAGGCCCCAGCATCGACTGGAGAGGAATCCTGAGAGGCCCCCGAGCAACTTGCATGGGAACTGGCCTTTCCTGAGGCCAGCAGAGCGGTCCCTGAGGTCCCGTCGTAAATCGAGAGCACCTGCAGCAACTCGAGAAAATCCAGGAGGTTCTCCCCTCCAGGCGAGATGAGGCCCATTTCCGCTGAGGCGTCTCGAGGCTATTCGCACTTAACCTCTGGAAGGTCCAAAGGGTCCTTCACACCCTTGCTGCAACTCAAGAAGTTCCCCGACATACCCGTCTTCACTTGAGAGGAAGCACGAGAGTCCGCCCACATCCAGAGGAGCCTGTTTTCCCCTGCTAGCTCGAGAGAAGTGATCCTTCCCCTGAGTGTACCAGAAAGAATTCCCAGCATTCCCGTCGCATCTCAAGAGGAGGCGCTCTCCACAGGAAAGGCGAGAGGAACTCCAGGGTCGTGCCACATTCACAGAGTTCCCCAGATGTCTCACTCCATTCCAGGGAAAACTGTTTTCCCTGCACTGCCTCGACTTTCAAGCCGAAGATCGACTCACACCATGGTGGCACATGGGACAGCCCTGTGG
>NW_017193741.1:0-9666 GCF_001704415.2 Capra hircus
CTGGAGGGGAGAACCTCCTGGATTTTCTCGATTTGCTGCAGGTGCTCTTGACTTACGACGGGACCTCAGGGACCCGCTCTGCTGGCCTCAGGAAAGGCCAGTCCCATGCGAGTTGCTCCGGGGCCTCTCGGGATTCCTCTCCAGTCGATGCGGGGCCTGAGACCTTGTCTGGATACAGTTCCGGAACCTGAGGATTCCTCTCCAGTGCTGACATGGATCTTAGGGTACTTCTGGAATCTCCCCAGGGGAGTCAGTCCTCGTCTCGAGTGGGGGCATGCACGTGCGCTTTCCTCCCGAGCTGTAGCAGCAGTGTCACGCTTCCCTTCGCGGGGAACAAGGGATCTGTGGCATTCCCTCGAGGCTTTCCCACGAGGCTTTCCCACACAGGGCTGTCCCACGTGCACCGTTGTGTGAGTCGATCCTCGGCTTTAAGTCGAGGCAGTCCAGGGAAACAGGTTTCCCTGGAATGGACTGAGACATCTGGGGGACTCTGGGAGTGGTGGCATGCCTGGAGTTCCTCTGGCCTTTCCTGTGGAGAGCGCCTCCTCTTGAGATGCGACGGGAACGCCGGGAATTCTTTCCCGACCACGCAGGGAAAGGATCCCTCCTCTCGAGCTAGGAAGCGGAAAAGGGGCTCCTAAGGATGAGGGCGGGACTCTCGAGCTTCCTCTCGAGTGGAGACGGGTATGTCGGGGAACTTCTTGAGTTGCAGCAAGGGTGTGAAGGACCCTTTGAAAGTTCCAGAGATTAGGGTGTGATAAGCCTCGAGACTCCTCAGCGGAAATGGGCCTCATCTCGCTGGAGGGATAACCTCCTGGATTTTCTCGAGTTGCCGCAGGTGCTCTCGGCTTACGACGGGGACCTCAGGGACCCGCTCTAGTGCCTCAGGAAAGGCCCGTCCCCATGCGAGTTGCTCGTGCGCCTCTAGCGATTCCTCTCCCGTCTATGCCGGGGCCTGAGACCTTGTGTGGAGTCGGTGCCGGAACCTGAGGATTCCTCTCCAGTTCTGACATGGATCTTGGGGTACTTCTGGAGTCTCCCAGGGAGTCAGTCCTTCGTCGCGAGTGTGGCGTGCCGTGCGCTTTCCTCCCGAGCTATAGCAGCAGTGTCACGCTTCCCTTTGCGTGGATCCAGGGATCTGTGCTTTCTCTGTAGGCTTTCCCAAAAGGCTTTTCCCACTAGGCTTTTCACAGGGCTGTCCCACGTGCCACCGAGGTCTGAGTCGATCCTCGGCTTGAAAGTCGAGGCATTGCGGGGAAAAGAGGTTTCCCTGGAATCGACTGAGACATCTGGGGGCTCTGGGAATGGTGGCACGACCCTGAGTTCCTCTCGCCTTTCCTGTGGAGAGCGCCTCTTCTTGAGGTGCGACGGGAACGCCGGAAATTCTTTCCCGAGCACGCAGGGAAAGGATCCCTCCTCTCGAGCTATGAGGCTGAAACGGGGCTCTTCTGGTTGTGTGGGCGGGACTCTCGTGCTTACCTTTCGAGTGGAAACGGGTATGTCGGGGAACTTCTTGAGTTGCCAGCAAGGGTGTGAAGGGCCCTTTGGAAGTTCCAGAGGTTAGGTGTGATTAGCCTCGAGATGCCTCATTGCAAATGGGTCTCATCTCGCCTGGAGGGGAGAACCTCCTGGATTTTCTCGAGTTGCGCCAGGTGCTCTCAACTTACGACGGGGACCTCAGGGACCCGCTTTGGTGGCCTCAGGAAAGGCCAGTCACCATGCGAGTTGCTCGGGAGCCTCTCGTGATGTCTCTCCCTCTCCAGTGCTGTCTTGGATCTTGACTGGCCTTTCCTGGAGGCCACCAGAGCGGGGTCCCTGCGGTCCCCGTCGTAAGTCGAGAGCACCTGCCCGCAACTCGAGAAATATCAAGGATGTTCTCCCCTCCAGGCAAAATGAAGCCTATTTCCGCTGACACATCTCAAGGCTAAGCACACTTAAACTCTGGAACTTCCAAAGGGTCCTTCACACCCTTGCTGCAAATCAAGAAGTTCCCTGACATACCCGTCTCCACTCAAGAGGAAGCACGATAGTTCCGCCCACATCCAGAGGAGCCCCGTTTCCGCCTCATAGCTCGAAAGGAGGGATCCTTTCCCTGGGAGGTCGGGAAAGAATTCCCGGCGTTCCCGTCGGCATCTCAAGAGGAGGCGCTCTTCACAGGAAAGGCGAGAGGAACTCCAGGGACATGCCACCATTCTCCGAGTCCCCCAGATGTCTCAGTCCATTCCAGGGAAACCTGTTTCCCCGCTCTGACTCGACTTTCAAGCCGAGGATCGACTCACACCACTGTGGCACGTGGGACAGCCCTGTGGCAAAGCCTCGTGTGAAAGCCTCGTGGGAAAGCCTCGAGGGAAAGCCGCAGATCCCTTGATCCACGCGAAGGGAAAGCGCGACACTGCTGCTACAGCTGGGGAGGAAAGCGCACGTGCATGCCCTCAACCGAGACGAGGACTGACTCCCCTGGGAGACTCCAGCAGTACACCAAGATCCATGTCAGCACTGGAGAGGAATCCTCAGGTTACAGCACCGACTCTACGTAAGGTCTGAGGCCCCGGCATCGACGGGAGAGGAATCCGGAGAGTGCCCCGAGCAACTCGCATGGGGACTGGAATTTCCTGAGGCCACCAGAGCGGGTCCCTGAGGTCCCCATCGTAAGTCGAGAGCACCTGCAGCAACTCTAGAATATCTAGGAGTTTCTCCCCCTCCAGGCGAGATGAGGCCCATTTCCATTGAGGCATCTCGGGGCTAATCACACCTAACCTCTAGAACTGCCAAAGGGTCCTTCTCACCCTTGCTGCAACTCAAGAAGTTCCCCAACCTGCCCGTCTCCACTCGAGAGGAAGCACGAGAGTCCCTCCCACATGAGGAGGAGCCCCGTTTCCACCTCATAGCTCGAAAGAAGGGATCCTTTCCCTGCGTGGTCGGGAAAGAATTTCCGGCATTCCCGTCGCATCTCAAGAGTAGGCGCTCTCCACAGAAAAGGCGAGAGGAACTCCAGGGTCGTGCCACCATTCCCAGATTCCCTCAGATGTCTCAGTCCATTCCAGGGAAACTTGTTTTCCCTGCACTGCCTCGACTTTCAAGCCGAGGATCGACTCACACCACGGTGGCACGTGGGATAGCCCTGTGGGAAAGCCTCGTGGAAAAGCCTCAAGGGAAAGCCTTCAGGGAAAGGCCACTGATACCATGATCCAATCGCCAAGAAGCGTGACACTGCTGCTACAGCTCGGGAGGAAAGTGCACGTGCATGCCCCCACTCGAGACGAGGACTGACTCCCCTGGGGAGACTTCAGAAGTACCCCAAGATTCATGTCAGCACTGTT
This sequence comes from Capra hircus, assembly GCF_001704415.2. Taxonomy (NCBI): domain Eukaryota; kingdom Metazoa; phylum Chordata; class Mammalia; order Artiodactyla; family Bovidae; genus Capra; species Capra hircus. The sequence goes on from NW_017193741.1 coordinate 3,321, forward strand.
AGGAAACCTCAGGTTCCGGCACCGGACTCCACACAAAGTCTTAGGCCCCGGCATCGATGGGAGAGGAATCCCGAGAGGCCCCCGAGCAACTTGCATGGGGACTGGCCTTTCCTGAGGCCACCAGAGCGGGTCCCTGAGGTTCCTGTCGTAAGTCGAGAGCACCTGCCGCAACTCGAGAAAATTCAGGAGGTTCTCCCCTCCAGGCGAGATGAGGCCCATTTCCACTGAGGCATCTCGACGCTAATCACACCTAACCTCTGGAACTTGCAAAGCGTCCTTCACACCCTTCCTGCAACTCAAGAAGTTCCCCGACATACCGTCGACACTCGAGAGGAAGTGCGAGAGTCCCGCCTACATCCAGAGGAGCCCCGTTTCCGCCTCCTAGCTCGAGAGGAGGGATCCTTTCCCTGCGTGGTGGGGAAAGAATTTCCGGCGTTCCCGTTGCATCTCAAGAGGTGGTGCTCTCCACAGGAAAGGCGAGAGGAAGTCCAGGGTCGTGACACCATTCCCAGAGTCCCCCAGATGTCTCAGTCCATTCCAGGGAAAAACTTGGACTTTCCCCCAGTCGTTTAGCACCACGTGGGACAGCCCTGTGGGAAAGCCTCGTGGGAAAGTCTCGTGGGAAAGCCTCGAGGGAAAGCCACAGATCCCTTGATCCACGCGAAGGGAAGCGTGACACTGCTGCTACAGCTCGGGAGGAAAGCACACGTGCATGCCCCCACTCGAGACGAGGACTGACTCCCCTGGGGAGACTCCAGAAGTACCCCAAGATCCATGTCAGCACTGGAGAGGAATCCTCTGGTTCTGGCACCGACTCCAAACAAGGTCTTAGGCCCAGGCATCGACGGGAGAGGAAACCTGAGAGGCCACCGTGCAACTCGCATGGGGACTGGCATTTCCTCAGGCCAACAGAGCGGTTCCCTGAGGTCCCCGTCATAGGTCGAGAGCACCTGCCGCAACTTGAGAAAATCCAGGTGGTTGTCCCTTCCAGGGAGAGATGGGCCCATTTCCGCTGGGGCGTCTCGAGGCTAATCACACCTAAGCTCTGGAATTTCCAAAGGGTCCTTCACACCCTTGCTGCAACTCAAGAAGTTCCACGACATACCCGTCTCCACTCGAGAGGAGGCACGAGAGTCCCGCCCACATCCAGCGGAGCCCCGTTTCCGCCTCGTAGCTCGAGAAGAGGGATCCTTTCCCTTCATCGTCGGGAAAGAATTCCCGGGCTTCCCGTCGCATCTCAAGAGGAGGCACTCTCCACAGGAAAGGCGAGAGGAACTCCAGGGCCTTGCCAGCATTCCAAGAGTCCCCCAGATGTCTCCGTCCATTCCAGAAGAACCTGCTTTCCCTTCACTGCCTCGACGTTCACGCCGAGGATAGACTCACACCACCGTGACATGTGGGACAGCCCTGTTCGAAAGCCTCATGGGAAAGCCTTGATGCAAAGCGACTGATCCCTTGAACCACATGTCGGCACGCGTGACACTGCTGCTACAGCTTGTGAGGAAATCGCAGGTGCATGCCCCCACACGAGATGAGGACTGACTCCCCTGGTGAGACTCCAGAAGTATGGAAAGATTCATGTCAGCACTGGAGAGGCATCCTCAGGGTCTGGCCCCGACTCCACACATGGTCTTAGGCACCGGCATCGATGGGAGAGGAATCCCTATAGGCCCCATGGTAACTCGCATGGGGACTGGCCTTTCCTGAGGCCACCAGAGCGAGTCCCTGAGGTCCCCGTCGTAACTCGAGAGCACCTACCACAACTCGGTAAAATCCAGGAGGTTCTCCCCTCCAGGCGAGATGAGGCCCATTTCCGCTGAGGCGTCTCGAAGCTAATCACACCTAACCTCTGGAACTTCCAAAGGGTCCTTCACACCCTTGCTGCAACTCAAGAAGTTCCCCGACATACCCGTCTCCACTCGAGAGGAAGCACGAGAGTCCCGCCCACATCCAGAGGAGACCCTTTTCTCCCTCATAGCTCGAGACGAGGGATCCTTTCACTGTGTGTCGGGAAAGAATTCCTGGGGTTCCCGTCGCATCTCCAGAGGAGGCGCTCTCCACAGGAAAGGCGAGAGGAACTCCAGGGTCGTGCCACCATTCCCAGAGTCCCCCAGATATCTCAGTCCATTCCAGGGAAACCTGTTTTCCCTGCACTGCCTCGACTTTCAAGCCGAGGATCGACTCACACCACGGTGGCACGTGGGACAGCCCTGTGGGAAAGCCTCGTGGGAAAACCTCGTGGGAAATCCTCGAGGGAAAGCCACAGATCCCTTGATCCACACCAAGGGAAGCGTGACACTGCTGCTACAGCTCCGGAGGAAAGCGCACGTGCATGCCACCACTGGAGACGAGGACTGACTTCCCTGGGCAGACTCCAGAAGTCCCTCAAGATCCTTGTCAGCACTGGAGAGGAATCCTGAGGTTCCGGCACCATCTCCACACAATGTCTTAGGCCCTGGCATCGACGGGAGAGGAATCCTGAGAGGCCCCGAGCAATTCGCATGGGGACTGGTCTTTCCTGAGGTCACCAGAGCAGGTCCCTGAGGTCCCGGTCGTAAGTTGTGAGCACCTGACTCTGGAGAAAATCCAGGAGGTTCTCCCCTCCAGGCGAGATGAGGCCCATTTCCGCTGAGGCGTCTTGGGGCTAATCACACCTAACATCTGGAACTTCCAAAGCGTCGTTCACCCCTCGCTGCAACTCAAGAAGTTCCCCGACATACCCGTCTCCACTCGAGAGGAAGCACAGGAGTCCTGCCCACATCCAGATGAGCCCCGTTTCCGCCTCATAGCTCGAGAGGTGGGATGCTTTCGCTGCGTGGTTGGGAAAGAATTCCCGGCGTTCCCGTCGCATCTCAAGAGGAGGCGCTCTCCTCAGGAAAGGCGAGAGGAACTCCAGCGTCGTGCCACCATTCCCACAGTCCCCAGATGTCTCAGTCCATTCCAGGGAAAACTGTTTTCCCTGCACTGCCTCGACTTTCAAGCCGAGGATCGACTCTCACCACGGTGGCACGTGGGACAGCCCTGTGGGAAAGCCTCGTGGGAAAGCATCGAGGGAAAGCCACTGCTCCCTTGATCCACGTGAAGGGAAGCGTAACACTCCTGCAGGAGCTCGGGAGGAAAGCGCACGTTCCTGCCCCCACTCGAGTCGAGGTCTGACTCCCCTGGGGAGACTCCAGAAGTACCCCAAGATCCATGTCAGCACTGGAGAGGAATCCTCAGGTTCCGGCATCGACTCCACACAAGGTCTTAGGCCCCGGCATTGACGGGAGAGGAATCCCGAAAGGCTCTCTTGCAACTCCCATGGGCACTGGCCTTTCCTGAGGCCACCAGAGCGGGTCCCTGAGGTCCCTGTCGTAACTCGAGAGACCCTGCCCAACTCTAGAAAATCCAGGAGGTTTCCCCTCCAGGCGAGATGAGGCCCATTTCCTCGGAGGCGTCTGGAGGCTCATCACACCTAAACTCTGGAAATTCAAAAGGGTCCTTGCTGCAACTCAAGAAGTTCCCCGACATACCCGTCTCCACTCGAGAGGAAGCACGAGGGTCCCGCCCACATCCAGAGGAGACGCCGTTTTGGTATCGAAGCTCGACATGAGGGATCCTTTCCCTGCTTGGTCAGGAAATAATACCCGCCATTCCGCTCGCATTTCAAGGGGAAGCGCTCTCCACAGGAAAGGCGAGAGGAACTCCAGGGTCGTGCCACCATTCACAGAGTCGCCCAGATGTCTCAGTCCATTCCAGAGTAAACTGTTTTTCCTGCACTGCCTCGAATTTCACGGCGAGGATCGACTCACACCACGGTGGCACGTGGGATAGCCCTGTCGGAAAGCCTCGTGGGAAATCCTCTTGGGAAAGCCTCGAGGGAAAGCCACAGATCCCTTGATCCACGGGAAGGGAAGCGTGACACTGCTGCTACATCTCGGGAGGAAAGCGCACGTGCATGCCCCCACTCGAGACAAGGACTCACTCCCCTGGGGAGACTCCAGAAGTACCCAAGATCCATGTCAGCACTGGAGAGGAATCCTCAGGTTCTGGCACCATCTCCACACAAGGTCTTAGGCCTCGGCATCGACGGGAGAGGAATCCCGAGAGGACCCCGAGCAATTCGCATGGGGACTGGTCTTTCCTGAGGCCACCAGAGCAGGTCCCTGAGGTCCCGGTCGTAAGTTGTGAGCACCTGCCTCAACTGGAGAAAATCCAGGTGGTTCTTCCCTCCAGGCGAGATGAGGCCCATTTCCGCTGAGCCATATCCAGGCTAATCACACCTAACATGTGGAACTTCCAAAAGTTCCTTCACACCCTTGCTGCAACTCAAGAAACTCCCCGACATACCCGTCTCCAGAGGAGAGGAAGCACGAGAGTCCCGCCCCCACATACAGAGGAGCACCGATTCCGCCTCCTAGTTCGAGAGGAGGGATCCTTTCCTGCGTGGTCGGGAAAGAATTCCCGGCGTTCCCATCGCATCTCAAGAGGAGGCGCTCTCCACAGGAAAGGCGAGAGGAAATCCAGGTTCGTGCCACCATTCCCAGAGTCACCCAGATGTCTCTGTCCATTCCAGGGAAAACTGTTTTCCCTGCAATGCCTCGACTTTCAAGCCGAGGATCGACTCACACCACGGTGGCACGTGGGACAGCCCTGTGGGAAAGGCTCGTGGGAAAGCCTCGAGGGAAAGCCACAGATCCCTTGATCCACGCGAAGGGAAGCGTGACACTGCTGCTACAGCTCGGGAGGAAAGCGCACGTGCATGCCCCCACTCGAGACGAGGACTGACTCCCCTGGGGAGACTCCAGAAGTACCCCAAGATCCATGTCAGCACTGGAGAGGAATCCTCAGGTTCCGGCACCGACTCCACACAAGGTCTTAGGCCCTGGCATCGACGGGAGAGGAATCCGAGAGGCCCCGAGCAACTCGCATGGGGACTGGCCTTTCCTGAGGCCACCAGAGCGGGTCCCTGAGGTCCCCGTCGTAAGTCGAGACACCTGCCCAACTCGAGAAAATCCAGGAGGTTCTCCCCTCCAGGCGAGATGAGGCCCATTTCCGCTGAGGCGTCTCGAGGCTAATCACACCTAACCTCTGGAACTTCCAAAGGGTCCTTCACAACCTTGCTGCAACTCAAGAAGTTCCCCGACATACCCGTCTCCACTCGAGAGGAAGCACGAGAGTCCCGCCCACATCCAGAGGAGCCCCGTTTCCGCCTCTAGCTCGAGAGGAGGGATCCTTTCCTGTGTGTGGTCGGGAAAGAATTCCCGGCGTTCCCGTCGCATCTCAAGAGGAGGCGCTCTCCACAGGAAAGGCGAGAGGAACTCCAGGGTCGTGCCACCATTCCCAGAGTCCCCCAGATGTCTCAGTCCATTCCAGGGAAACTGTTTTCCCTGCACTGCCTCGACTTTCAAGCCGAGGATCCACTCACACCACGGTGGCACGTGGGACAGCCCTGTGGGAAAGCCTCGTGGGAAAGCCTCGAGGGAAAGCCACAGATCCTTGATGGGAAGCATGACACTGCTGCTACAGTGAGGAAAACGTGCATGCCCCACTAGAGACGAGGACTGACTTCCCTGACTGAAAAGATCCTCAGCACGAGGGAAAGCATCACAGGAATCCCGAGCAACTCGCATCCCCGCTGACCTTTCCAGAGGCACCTGACGGGGTCCCTGAGGTCACTGTCGTAAGTCGAGAGCACCTGCCGCAACTCGGGAAAATCCAGGAGTTCTCTGCTCCAGTCGAGATGAGGCCCATTTTCTCTGCGGCGTCTCGAGAGTAATCACACCTAAACTCTGGAACTTCCAAAGGGTCCTACACACCCTTGCTACAACTCAAGAAGTTCCCCGACATACCCGTCTCCACTCCAGAGGAAGCACGAGGGTCCGGCCCACTCCAGAGGAGCTCCGTTTCGCCTCCAACCTCGAGATGAGGGATCCTTCCCTGCTTCCTCGGGAAAGAATTCCCGACGTTTCCGACGCATCTCAAGAGGAGGCGCTCTGCACAGGAAAGGCGAGAGGAACTCATGGGTCGTGCCACCATTCCAAGAGCCCAGATGTCTCAGTCCATTCCAGAGGATCCTGTTTTCCCTGCACTGCTTCGACTTTCAAGCCGAGGATCGACTCACACCACGGTGGCACGTGGGAGAGCCCTGTGGGAAAGCCTCGTGGGAAAGCCTCGAGGGAAAGCCACAGATCCCTTGATCCACGCGACGGGAAGCGTGACACTGCTGCTACAGCTCGGGAGGAAAGCGCACGTGCATGCCCCCACTCGAGACGAGGACTGACTCCCCTGGGGAGACTCCAGAAGTACCCCAAGATGCATGTCAGCACTGGAGAGGAATCCTAAGTTCCGGACCGAATCCACACAA
>NW_017193742.1:0-9666 GCF_001704415.2 Capra hircus
GACATGAATCTTGGGGGTACTTCTGAGTCTCCCCAGGGGAGTCAGTCCTCGTCTCGAGTGGGGCCTGCACGTGAGCTTTCCTCTCGAGCTGTAGCAGCAGTGTCACGCTGGCATAAGACCTTGTGTGGCGTCGGTGCCGGAACCTGAGAATTCCTCTCCAGTGCTGACTTGGATCTTGGGGGTACTTCTGAGTCTCCCCAGGGGAGTCAGTCCTCGTCTCGAGTGGGGGCCTGCAACGTGCGCTTTCCTCTCGAGCTGTAGCAGCGGTGTCACGCTTCCCTTCGCTTGTATCAAGGGATCTGTGGCTTTCCCTCGAGGCTTTCCAATGAGGCTTTCCCACGAGGATTTTCCTCAGGGCTGTCCCACGTGCCACCGTGGTGTGAGTCGATCCTCGGCTTCAAAGTCGAGGCAGTGCAGGGAAAACAGGTTTCCTGGAATTGACAGAGACATCTGGGGGACTCTGGGAATGGTGGAACGACCCTGGAGTTTCTCTAGCCTTTCCTGTGGAGAGGGCCTCCTCTTTAGATGCGACTGGAACGCCGGGAATGCTTTCCAGACCACGCAGGGAAAGGATCCTTCCTCTCGAGCTATGAGGTGGAAACAGTGCTCCTCTGAAAGTGGGCGGGAAGATCTTGATACTCTCGAGTGGAGACGGGTATGTCAGAGAACTCCTTGAGTTGCAGCAAGGGTGTGAAGGACCCTTTGGAAGTTCCAGAGGTTAGGTGTGATTAGCCTCGAGACGCCTCAGCGGAAATGGGGCTCATCTCGCCTTTAAGGATGCCCAAGATCCATGTCAGCACTGGAGAGGAATCCTCAGGTTCCGGCACCGACTCCACACAAGGTCTTTGGCCCCGGCATCGAGGGAGAGGAATCCCGAGAGGCCCCAGAGCAACTCGCATGGGGACTGGCCTTTCCTGAGGCCACCAGAGCGTGTCCCTGAGGTCCCCGTCGTAAGTCGAGAGCACCTGCCGCAACTCGAGAAAATCCAGGAGGTTCTCACCTCCAGGCGAGATGAGGCCCATTTCCGCTGAGGCGTCTCGAGACTAATCACACCTAACCTCTGGAACTTCCAAAGGGTCCTTCACACCCTTGCTGCAACTCAGGAAGATCCCCGACATACCCGTCTCCACTCGAGAGGAAGAACGAGAGTCCCGCCCACATCCAGAGGAGCCACGTTTCCGCCTCCTAGCTCGAGAGGAGGGATCCTTTCCCTGCGTGGTCGTGAAAGAATTCCCGGCGTCCCGTCGCATCTCAAGAGGAGGTGCTCTCCACAGGAAAGGCGAGAGGAACTCCAGGGTCGTGCAACCATTCCCAGAGTCCCCCAGATGTCTCAGTCCATTCCAGGGAAACCTGTTTTCCCTGCCCTGCCTCGACTTTCAAGCCGAGGATCGACTCACACCACGGTGGCACGTGGGACAGCCCTGTGGATAAGACTCGTGGGAAAGCCCTGTGGGAAAGCCTAGTGGAAAGTCACAGAGGAACTCGAGGGTCGTGCCACCATTCCCAGATCCGCCAGAAAATTCCTTGTCGGGAATTTTATTGGCCTTCCGCGTAAACCTAGCTATTCAGCCTTTTCCTCCAGTTAATCTTCTTACTACCCTATAATTTCCTTAATCTAATCTTACATTAATAAATACACAAGACTTTCCACGTCAACGCCGTCCATCCGTCAAATTCCCTGGATGCAGCGTGGCTGGACACCGGCACACTGAGATATCTGGGGGACTCTTGAATGATGCACGACCACTGGAGTTTCTCTCGCCTTTCCTGTGGCGAGAGCGCCTCCTCATGAGATGCGACGGGAACACCGGGAATTCTTTCCGAACATACAGGGAAAGGATACCTGACCGCGAGGTACGAGGCCTGAAACGGGGCTCCTCTGGATGTGGTCGGGACTCTTGTTCTTCCTCTCGAGTGGAGAGGGGTATGTCGGGGATCTTCTTGAGTTACAGCAAGGGTGTGAAGGACCCTTGGAACTTCCAGAGGTTAGGTGTGATTAGACTCGAGACACCTCAGCGGAAATGGGCCTCATCTCGCCTGCAGGGGAGAACCTCCTGGGTTTTCTCGAGTTTCAGCAGGTGCTCTCCAGTTACGACCGGGACTTATGTAACCCGCTCTGGTCCGCTCAGGTAATGCCAGTCGACTTGGAGTTGCTAAGGGGCCTCTCGGGATTCCTCTCCGGTCGATGACGGGGCCTAAGACCTTGTTTGGAATCGGTGCCCGAACCTGAGGTTTCCTCTCCAGTGCTGACATGGATCTTGGGTACTACTGGGAGTCTCCACAGGGTAGTCATCTTCATCTCCAATGGGGGCATGCACGTGCGCTTTTCTCCCGAGCATTAGGAGCACAGTCAATTTTCCCGTTGGGTTGATCAAGGGGTTTCTTGTTTTCCCTCGAGGCTTTCCCACGAGGCTTTCCCACGAGGCTTTCCCACAGGGCTGTCCCACGTGCCACCATCGTGTGAGTCAGTCCCTCCCCGTGAACGTCGAGGCAGTGAAGGGTAAACAAGTTCCTCTGGAAAGGACTGAGACATCTGGGGGACTCTTGGAATGGTGGAACGACCCTGGAGTTCCTCTCACCTTTCTTGTGGAGCGTGCCTCCTCTTGAGATGCGACAGGTACGACAGGAATTTTTCCCGGCCAATCAGGGAAAGGATCCCTCATCTTGAGCCAGGAGGGGGAATTGGGGCTCCTCTGGATGTGGGTGGTACCCTGGTGATTCCTATGGAGTGGCGACGGGTCTCTCCTGGAACCTCTTGAGTTGCAGCTAGGGTGTGAAGGACCCTTTGGAAGTTCCAGAGGTTAGGTGTGATTAGCGTCGAGACGCCTCAGCGGAAATGGGCCTCATCTCGCCTGGAGGGGAGAACCTAATGGATTTTCTCTAGTTGCGGCAGGTGCTCTCGACTTACGACGGGGACCTCAGGGACCCGCTCTAGTGGCCTCAGGAAGGCCAGGAGCCATGCGAGTTCCTCGGGGGCCTCTCAGGATTCCTCTCCCTTCGATGCCGGGGCCTAAGACCTTGTGTGGAGTCGGTGCCGGAACCGGAGGATTCCTCTCCAGTGTGGACATGGATCTTGGGGTACTTCCTGGAGTCTCCCCAGGGGAGTTAGTCGTCGTCTTGTGTGGGGGCATGAACGTGCGCTTTCCTCCCGAGCTGTAGCAGCAGTGTCACGCTTCCCTTTGCATGGATCAAGGGATCTGTGGCTTTCCCTCGTGGCTTTCCCACGAGGCTTTCCCACAGGGCTGTTTCATGTGCCATCGTGGTGTGAGTCGATCTTCCGGCTAGAAATTCGAGGCAGTGCAGGGAAATCAGGTTTCCCTGAAATGGACTGAGACATCTGGGGGACTCTGGGAATGGTGGCACGACCCTGGAGTTCCTCTCGCCTTTCCTGTGGAGAGCGCCTCCTCTTGAGATGCGCCAGGAACGCCAGGAATTCTTTCCTGTCTACGCAGGGAAAGGATCCCTCCTCTCGAGCTAGGAGGCGGAAACGGGGCTCCTCTGGATGTGGGCGGGTCTCTGGTGCTTCCTCTCGTGTGGAGACGGGTATGTCGGTGAACTTCTTGAGTTGCAGCAAGGGTGTGATGGACCCTTTGGAAGTTCCAGAGGTTAGGTGTGATTAGACTCGAGACGCCTCAGCGGAAATGGGCCTCATCTCGCCTGCAGGGGAGAACCTCCTGGATTTTCTCGAGTTTCAGCAGGTGCTCTCCAGTTACGACCGGGACTTATGTAACCCGCTCTGGTCCACTCAGGAAATGCCAGTCGACTTGCGAGTTGCTAAGGGGCCTCTCGGGATTCCTCTCCGGTCGATGACGGGGCCTAAGACCTTGTTTGGAGTCGGTGCCCGAACCTGAGGTTTCCTCTCCAGTGCTAACATGGATCTTGGGTACTACTGGAGTCTCCACAGGGGAGTCATCTTCGTCTCCAATGGGGGCATGCACGTGCGCTTTTCTCCCGAGCATTAGGAGCAGAGTCAATTTTCCCGTTGGGTTGATCAAGGGGTTTCTTGTTTTCCCTCGAGGCTTTCCCACGAGGCTTTCCCACAGGGCTGTCCCACGTGCCACCATCGTGTGTGTCGGTCCTCCGCGTGAACGTCGAGGCAGTGCAGGGTAAACAAGTTCCTCTGGAAAGGACTGAGACATCTGGGGACTCTTGGAATGGTGGAACGACCCTGGAGTTCCTCTCACCTTTCTTGTGGAGCGTGCCTCCTCTTGAGATGCGACAGGTACGACAGGAATTCTTTCCCGGCCAATCAGGGAAAGGATCCCTCACATTGAGCTAGGGGGGGAATTGGGGCTCCTCTGGATGTGGTGGTACCCTGGTGATTCCTATGGAGTGGCGACGGGTCTCTCGTGGAACTTCTTGAGTTGCAGCTATGGTGTGAAGGACCCTTTGGAAGTTCCAGAGGTTAGGTGTGATTAGCCTCGAGACGTCTCAGTGGAAATGGGCTTCATCTCGCCTGAAGGGGAGAATCTCCTTCATTTTCTCGAGTTGTGGCAGGTGCTCTCGACTTACGACGGGGACCTCAGGGACCCGTTCTGTTGGCCTTAGGAAAGACCAGTTCCCATGTGAGTTGCTAGAGGGCCTCTCGGGATTCCTCACCGGTAGATGCCGGGGCCCAAGACCTTGTGTGGAGTGGGGGCCAGAACCTGAGTATTCCTCTCCAGTGCTGACATGTTTTTGGGATACTTCTGAAGTCTCCCAAGGGGAATCAGTCCTCGTCTCGAGTGGGGCATGCGCATGCCCCTTCCTCCCGAGCTGTAGCAGCAGTGTCATGCTTCCCGTCGCGTGGATCAATGGATCTGTGGCTTTTCCTCTAGGCTTTTCCTAGAGGCTTTCCCACGAGGCTTTCCCACAGGGCTGTCCCCCGTGCCACCGTGGTGTGAGGCGATCCTCGGCATGAAAGTTTAGGCACTCTGTAAAAACAAGATCCTCTGGAATGGACTGAGACATCTGGGGACGCTTGAAATGGTGGCACGACCATGGAGTTCCTCTCTCCCTTCCTGTGGAGAGCGCCTCCACCTGAGATGCGACGGGAATGCCGGAAGTTCTTTCCCGACCAAGCAGGGAAAGGATCCCTCATCTCTAGCTAGGAGGATGAAACGGGGCTACTCTGGATGTGGGCAGGACCCTCGTGTTTCCTCTCGAGTGGAGATGGGAATGTCGGGGAACTTCTTGAGTTGCAGCAAGGGTGTGAAGGACCCTTTGGAAGTTCCAGAGATTAGATGTAATTAGCCTCGAGACACCTCATTGGAAATGGGCCTCATCTCGCCTGGAGGGAGAACCTCCTGGATTTTCTCGAGTTGCGGCAGGTGCTCCCGACTTACGACGGGGACGTCAGGGACCCGCTCTGGTGGCTTCATCAAAGGCCAGTCCCCATGCCAGATGCTGGGGGGCTTCTCTTGATAACTCTCCTGTTGATGCCCGGGCCGAACAACTTGTGTGGTTCGGGGCCGGAACCTGAGGTTTCCTCTGCAGTGCTGACATGGATATTTGGGTTCTTCTGGAGTCTCCCCTGGAGAGTCAATCCTCCTCTCAAGTGAGGGCACGCACGTGTGCTTTCCTCCCGAGCTGTAGCAGCAGGGTCACGCTTCCCGTCGTGTGGATCAAGGGATCTGTGGCTTTCCCTGGAGGCTTTCCCACGAGGCTTTCTCACAGGGCTTTCCCTCGTGCCACCGTGGTGTGAGTTGATCCTCAGCGTGAAAGTCGAGGCAGTGCAGGGAAAACAGGTTCCTCTGGATTGGACTGATGCTGGGAGCCAGTATGAGGACTCCCGTCCGTGATAACGTCATGAGGAAGAAAACTGACATAGGCATGGTGTGTTCAGACTTCAGGGACCCCTCTGGAAGTTCCTACGCACATACCCCAACAAAAATCTGCCGGCTTTTTTGCTCTGCTTTTCCACTCTTCTGACATTTTCTGGAAAAAGTCAATTCAGGGCTTTAGTCTTCAGCATTTGAAAGAGTGTTTCAATCCAAAAACCCCTCTGAATGCTTTCTAGCCTGCCTGCAGGACTCGTACAGCTGGGCATGTGATTGTTTGAGGCCTCCTTTCCCCAGGAGGCACAGGAAGCTTAAAGCATCCTAGGAATGTAGGGGCATCCGAGGAGTCAAAATCTTTATAATAGGACTGATTAAAAGTTTCATTTTTTGGGTCAATGCTTGCTGCTAAATTTTCATATCCTTTATTTTTAGATAGAGTTGGTATATTAAAAAAACAAGTAGTAGACCTGGTATTAGGAACATTAGATCTTTGAGTTAAGTACCTTCTTTGTTATAACCCACTGCACCTTTGTTTTATAGAGATGTAACTTTAATGCTTTAAGGAAATGCAGATTAAAGAAAAACACTTCAGAGGAAACAAAATTAACATTCATTAAGGAAGAGAGCCAAAAAGTGTTTAACAAGCCTCTTGGCCAGAAGATAATGTAAATCACCAGAGACCTTTTGTATACAAAATGATGTACAGAAAGAGTCTGGGGTGCAAACGCTACATAATTTTGTGTTACCCATTGAACTCCATGTTTTATCAAAAGTATAAAAGGCTTTATGAACAATAAAGGATGGGGCCAGTTTCTCGGACCAGTTTCTCGAACTAGTCTCTCGGCCTGGTTTCTTGAGACTCAGGCTCCCCCGTGTCTTTTTCTCTCTTTCTTCTTCTCTCCCTTTCCTTCTCTCTGCTTTTTACTTTAACTTCAGGCTGAATCTCCACCAGGGGCGCGGAGGCTCGCCAGGTCTACTTACTTGCCTGGCTGTTAAGACCTGCACGAAAGGGAGCTTAAGGTGAGGCACCCTTAGATATTCAAGCAGGGGGCTGGTGGCCCAACGTAGATGGTGAAAATTCTTTGTCTGGAATTTTATTGGCCTTCCACGTAAACCAAGATATTCAGCCCTTTTCCTCCAGTTAATCTTCTTACTACACTATAATTTCTTAATCTAATCTTACATTAATAAATAAAAAAGACTTTCCACGACAACGCCGTCCATCCGTCGAATTCCCTGGATCCAGCGGGCTGGACCCCGGCAGACTGAGATATCTGGGGACTCTTGGAATGGTGGCATGACCCTGGAGTTCCTCCGCCTTTCCTGTGGAGAGCGCCTCCTCATGAGATGCGACGGGAACACCGGGAATTCTTTCCCGAACATGCAGGGAAAGGATACCTGACCTCGAGGTATGAGGCGGAAACGGGGCTCCTCTGGATGTGGGCGGGGATTCTCGTGCTTCCTCTCGAGTGGAGTCAGGTATGTCGGGGGAACTTCTTGAGTTGCAGCAAGGGTGTGAAGGACCCTTTGGAAGTTCCAGATGTTAGGTATGGTTAGCCTCGAGACGCCTCAGAGGAAAAGGGCCTCATCTCGCCTGGAGGGGAGAACCTCCTGGATTTTCTCGAGTTGCGGCAGGTGCTCTTGACTTACTACGGGACCTCAGGGAACCGCTCTGGTGGCCTCAGGAAAGGCCAGTCCCCATGCGAGTTGCTCTGGGCCCTCTCGGATTCCTCTCCGTCGATGCCGGGGCCTAAGACCCTGTGTGGAGTCGGTGCCGGAACCTGAGGTTTCCTCTCCAGTGCTGACATGGATCTTGGGGTACTTCTGAAGTCTCCCCAGGGAGTTAGTCGTCGTCTTGTGTGGGGGCATGAACGTGCGCTTTCCTCCCGAGCTGTAGCAGCAGTGCAACGCTTCCCTTCGCGTGGATCAAGGGATCTGTGGCTTTCCCTCGAGGCTTTCCCACGAGGCTTTCCCACAGTGCTGTCCACGTGCCATCGTGGTGTGAGTCGATCCTCGGCTAGAAATTCGAGGCAGTGCAGGGGAAATCAGGTTTCCCTGAAATGGACTAAGACATCTGGGGGACTCTGGGAATGGTGGCACGACCTGGAGTTCTCTCGCCTTTCCTGTGGAGAGCACCTCCTCTTGAGATGCGACAGGAACGCCCGGAATTCTTTCCCGACCACGCAGGGAAAGGATCCCTCCTCTCGAGCTAGGAGGCGGAAACGGGGCTCCTCTGGATGTGGGCGGGTCTCTGGTGCTTCCTCTCGAGTGGAGACGGGTATGTCGGGGAACTTCTTGAGTTGCAGCAAGGGTGTGAAGGGTCCTTTGGAAGTTCCAAAGGTTAGGTGTGATTAGCTCGAGACGCCTCAGCGGAAATGGGCCTCATCTCGCCTGGAGGGGAGAACCTCCTGGATGTTTCTCAAGTTGCGGCAGGTGCTCTCGACTTACGACGGGGACCTCAGGGACCCGCTCTGGTGGCCTCAGGAAAGGCCAGTCCCCAAGCGAGTTGCTCGGGGCCTCTCGGGATTCTTCTCCCGTCGATGCCGGGGCCTAAAACCTTGTGTGAGACGGTGCCGGAACCTGAGGATTCCTCTCCAGTGCTGACATGGATCTTGGGGTATTTCTGGAGTCTCCCCAGGGGAGTCAGTCCTCGTCTCGAGTGGGGGCATGCACGTGCGCTTTCCTCCCGAGCTGTAGCAGCAGTGTCACGCTTCCCTTCGCCTGGATCAAGGGATCTGTGCCTTTCCCTTGAGGCTCTCCCACGAGGCTTTCCCAGAAGGCTTTCTCACAGGGCTGTCCCACGTGCCACCGTGGTGTGAGTCGATCCTCGGCTTGAAAGTCGCGGCAATCGAGGGAAAACAGATTTCCCTGGAATGGACTTAGACATCTGCGGGACTCTGGGAATGGTGGCAAGACCCGGGAGTTCCTCTCGCCTTCCAGTGGAGAGCGCCTCCTCTTGAGATGCGACGGGAATGCCGGGAATTCTTTCCCGACCACGCAGGGAAAGGATCCCTCCTCTCGAGCTAGGAGGCGGAAACGGGGCTCCTCTGGATGTGGGCGGGCTCTCGTGCTTACTCTGAAGTAGAGACGGAATGTCGGGGAACTTCTTGAGTTGCAGCAAGGGTGTGAAGGACCCTTTGGAAGTTCCAGAGGTTAGGTGTGATTAGCCTCGAGACGCCTCAGCGGAAATGGGCCTCATCTCGCCTGGAGGGGACAACCTCCTGGATTGTTTCTAGTTGCGGCAGGTCCTCTCGTCTTACGACGGAGACCTCAGGACCCGCTCTGGTGGCCTCAGGAAAGGCCAGTCCCCATGCGAGTTGCTCGGGGGCCTCTCGGGATTTCTCTGCCGTCCATGCCGGGGCTTAAGACCTTGTGTGGAGTCGGAGCCGGAACGTGAGGATTACTCTCCAGTGCTGACATGGATCTTGGGTACCTCCGGAGTCTCCCCAGGGGAGTCAGTCCTCGTCTCAAGTAGGGCATGCACGTGTGCTTTCCTCCCGAATTGCAGCAGCAGTGTCACGCTTCCCTTCCCGAGGATCAAGGGATCAGTGGCTTTCCCTCGGGGCTTTCCCATGAGGCTTTCACACGAGGCTTTCCCACAGGGCTGTCCCACGTGCCACCGTGGTGTGAGTCGATCCTCGGCTTGAAAGTTGAGGCAGTGCAGGGAAAACAGGTTTCCCTGGAATGGACTGAGATATCTGGGGCACTCTGGAATGGTGGCACCACCCTGGAGTTCCTCTCGCCTTTCCTGTGGAGAGCGCCTCTTTTTGAGATGCGACCGGGAACGCGGGAATTCTTTCCCGACCACGCAGGGAACGGATCCCTACTCTCGAGCTAGGAGGCGGAAACGGGGCTCCTCTGGATGGGGGACTCTCGTGCTTCCTCTCGAGTGGAGATGGGTTTATCT
>NW_017193743.1:0-9665 GCF_001704415.2 Capra hircus
ATTGGTAAGCATTACCGACTTGATGCATATTGAGTTTGACCCAATCTTCGGGATGTTGTGTATGGAACAGCGAAGCTGGCCGCTACTGTTAAGTCATGAGTTCAGCAAAAAACATCAGACATAATCTGAGAGATTGGAAACTTTGACTAACTGAGAACTTTGCATTCTCAGTGTATAAATCCTTACTTGTATTCATTGCATATTTTTTTATTGTTCAGCTTTGCTTTCTAATAAGTTTATGGAAACGAAAAAATTTAATCCTTCCAGAAAGGACTATTGCCTCTGTGTTTATTTTCCACTAAAATTTTTTCTACCTTTGATTAATCAGAGCAATGTTAACCTCATAATGATTTAGAATATTCGTTTATCTTTTTTTTCCCATTTGTCCATTTCTTCTCTCTTAAATTATTTTCTGTCATACCAAAATTGAATATTTTTTTTTAGGTTTTTTTCTAATTTTTAAAAGAAGAATAAACTTCGACGTTCTCACATTTTATGATTTAAAGCTTATGAACAAATTTCTACAGTAATCAAAAGAATGTTGGGCACTTGTCCATAAAGACAGAAAAATACAATAAATAAATACTTTTGAAATAAACCCTACATATACAGTCAAAAGAAATTTGACAAAGTGCAAAACTTTCATGCGGAAAATAAGCAAAGAATTACTATTACTTTTGATTTCAAAACAATTTCACTACTGGTGGTAGATACTCAAAAGAATTAAAACAAAATTCAAGCAAAAACTATTGTACAATTATGTTCCATACCAGCCAATATCTCTTATAGCCCCAAATGAAAGAAATACAGTTGCCCATTAACAGCATAAGGTATAAACAAATGTATTTTATACATATAGAATGTTTATAATATTAGTTTAAATCTTAAAAAATGTAGGGATTCTGGCACATAAAATCATATAGGTTTAAACTTCAAAGGATACTATGATATTAAGTGAATAAAGCCATTCCACAGAAAAACAAATTTCTATGTGATTCACTATTTCCATGCCTTAGACTTATGTTGAATTCATGGGGACAGAAAGTAGAACTTGTCGGTTGCATACGGTAAGGGAGAGAAAAATGGCAAAAAAAGGTCGATATTTAGATGAATTAATGGAATTATTTGTAGACAAAAAAAATATGTTCTGGAAATCGATCTGGCAATGAATTTTACCAAAAAATGTGAATGTACATAATGTCACTGAATTGCATAGTATAAATAATTAAAGATAGGTAAATTTTGTAGCTATGTGTATTTCAATTACAAGTAAAAATGTTTCAATAGAGATATGTTCCAATAGAGGATATCGTTTCTTTCATTTCTACCGTATAATCTTAATAAAATTTCCTTTTTTTTATAATCATTAAATTAATGTTATTTTTATGTGATTTGCAATTGAAAACATCATCTCACTATTTCTTTTTGTTCAACCATCTGTTTTCCTTATTTTCTGCCTTCCTTTTTGCAACTGAAACTTTTTTTAACATCCATTTTTTTGTCTCTCGATCTGATCCCTTGACTAATAAACTTTTGTGCCTGAAAATGTGCTTTTTAGTAAGTTGTAAAGATTAAAAGTATTACAACATACTTAATTTGGGAGTCTATCATAAAATAATATTTATGACTTAACCAGTTAGTGTAATAAGATTCTAATAGCCACAATAGTAACTCTATTTTCCAATATCTCTTCTACCCTTTTTTCTATTGTTGCTATACACTTAGTTTTGCATATTTTTGAACAATAATACAGTGCTACAATTTTGCTTAGTTACATTTTAGAGCCATTAAACAAGGAAAGATTCAGTTTCCAGAATTTAGATTTTTTTTTGTGTATAAAATAAAATGCTCTTTGATACCTTTTTTTTTTGTTTCTTGCTGGAATACTTTTTAAACATACCTCATACGGTAATTTTTTCTGGCAATAAATTACCTAAATTTTACTTTATCTGACAGTAATGTTATTTTTCTGAAATTTTAAAGCTAGATCTATATTTTTTATGATTACATCATGTTAGAGTGAAGTATTTTATTATTTCATACTATCTCAGGCAGACAATTCATATCAAAATTTCTATATAACTATCAAGGTGAGTGAAAAGTTTTCATTTTTGTCCTCATCAGCTCCCACTATGTTTTAGGCAAGCTGTTCCCAACAAATATCAATAATCATTGTATTCATAAGTAAGAAATTGATTTTATTGCTTCTGTTGCCTTTAAAATAATCCTTACAAAACTTAGCCTCTTAAAATAACAACCATTTATTTGTCATAATTTTGAGTAGTTTATGTCTAAACAGGCCTCATCTGTTTTCAGAACCTTGCTCATATCTCTATGGTATTTACATTAACTGCAGATTTTCTAGCTCCAATTTACTTCAGTTAACATATCATAGAAAGTTGGCTATCCATCTGCTGAGGAATCCCAGTTTTCCACAAAGAACTTTTATCCACCTGCACATAAGTCCAATCTTGTTTATTATGGTAGCAGCTTTTTGAAAGCAGTACAAGGAAAAGTTTCTAAGATATCTTGAGATCTGCATAAAGATTAACAAAAAGGCATTCCACCACAAGAGTTGAAACAGAGTTAATGAAGAGACAAAATATTTGGAATTCCTTGTGGCCTCCTCCTTTTCCCTATTGTTAACTGGTCAAAGGACTATAAAAACCTCAGCTATCTTTCTTCTTTTCTTTTTAAATTCATGAGATTGGAATCAAAGCACCTCTAAAACTCTTCCAGATATGTGTTAGAATTCTATCATCAATTCAACCAGTATTTCAACAATTTCTCTATCATTTATGATAATGATAAAAATTACCTTTCAATGGTTGCTACAGTGTAAATTGAATATTTCCCAATGTTTGGGGAGATAAATCTGCAGAAAACTATGCATTTCCCATGTGCCACAGTGACATAATTTTGAGAATAAACATCTATGAGTTAAAAAAGTGTATGACTATATTACTTCAGAATGTCTTTCATTTTGGAGTGCTCACTTATATGGTTGTTGTTGTTTAGTCGTTAAGTCATTTCCGACTCCATGGACTGTAGCCCAGCAGGCTCCTCTGTCCATGGGATTTTCAAAGAAAGATTATTGGAGTGGGTTGTCATTTCCTTCTCCAGCGGAGTGGCCGGTGGGGAGGGGGGTGTCTTCCCAGCCCAGGGATCAAACTTCTCCTGCATTGGCAGGTGGATTCTTTACCATTGAGACACCAGAAAAGCCCCACCTATATGGTGCATACATGCCTGCTATATTCCTGTAACCCCCAGGCTCCTCTGTTCATGGTATTTCCCAGGAAAGAATACTGGAGTGGGTTGCCATGCCCTCCTCCAGGGTATCTTCCTGACCCAGGGATCAAAACTGCAACCTCTGTCTCTTAGATCTCTTTCATTGTTAGGTGGGCTCCTTACCACTAGCAACACCTGAGTAGCCCAGCTGTATGGTACTTGCAAGTAAAACTAAGGCTAAGACTTTAAATTTTGGCTGGTAGAACTCCTGTAGTCTTGGAGGTAATGCTTTACCTGAAACATTTAAATGATATTTATTGCATTTACTGTGATGACATTAGAAGAATATGTATTACAAAAAAGTTCTAATAACAAAAAATGTCTCTTCATCCGTCTAAGCATGTACCATTTCAACAATTGTAATAATGTGGAATATATTTCAAAGATAGTTTGGCCCTAAGCAAGACTTAAAATATCTTTTTAGTACTTTAGAAAAATCCAAAATGTTTCCAGAGTATATCTGTCCAATACTATCATGGCATATAAAAAACATTTGCCATAAAAATCAGGCAATCTATTAGTAATTTCAGATGCATAATTGAGTGCTTAATCAAAAAATCATCACGTATTTCAGAAATATGGACTCCATTAAAGAGACTGAATCAAATGAAGAATTAATACCTGATAAAATGTTACTAGTTAGATTGAAATAGTACTTCAAAATGTTATATTATGGTTTGACACTATGTTCATTTTATCATTCTGTTATCTACATCTTCTATCATCCTAAATGATATTTTCACACCATCTTCCCTCTTTTCAATCTACCCGCACACAATCTCTACTATCTATTTATATTGTTGATTTCTGTGTCCCTGCTGCTGCTGCTAAGTCGCTTCAGTTGTGTCGGACTCTGTGCGACCCCATAGATGGCAGCCCATCAGGCTCCTCCGTTCATAGGATTTTCCAGGCAAGAACACTGGAGTGTTCTTCTCCAATGGCATAAAAGTGAAAAGTGAAAGTGAAGTTGCTCAGTCATGTCTGACTCTTAGCGACCCCATGGACTGCAGCCAACCAGCTCCTCCATTCATGGGATTTTTCCAGGCAAGAGGACTGGAGTGGGTTCCCATTGCCTTCTCCATGATTTCCATGTCACTGAGAATGTTGAACTAGAATCCTGTTTGCATTTAGAGCAATTAGTGATATGTAAACACTTACTGAGGCTATTGTATTATCTTCTCTATGGCTGTTTTGTAGTTTCACTGTTTCTTTTTCTTCTGTTTCTGCCTGCCTTTGTAAATTTGGTGATTTTCCATTTAGGTATTCCATGATTCCCCTTCTCTCTCTTTTGTGAATCTACTTTAGGTTTTTACTTTATGGTTATCAAGAAGCTTACAAAAAATATTTTATTTATAAAACAGTCCATTTTATACTGACAGAAATTTAACTTTGATTGTATATGAAAACTCCACACTTTTACTCCCCCATTTTCATTTTTATTTTTTTACAACACAGTTTACCTCCTATTAAGCTAAAAATTATAGTAGCTATAGTTACTGCAATGTTATTTTCTCTGAATTCTGATAATATGGTTAATTTGTTAACAAACCAAACCTAACACAGTTCAGTTCAGTCGCTCAGTCATGTCCAACTCTTTGCGACCCCATGAACCGCAGCACGCTGGGCCTCCTGGTCCATCACCAACCCCCAGAGCTTTTTGAAACTCATGTCCATTGAGTCAGTGATGCCATCCAACCATCTCATCCTCTGTCATCCCCTTTTCCTCCTGCCCTCAATCTTTCCCAGCATCAGCGTCTTTTCAAGTATTTTTAAATCTGTATTTTAAAAAATCTGTACATTTACCTTTAACCCAGTGTGTGGTGTTCTTTCTTACATTTTCCTGTTACTACATATCAACTTTCATTTTAGCCTAAAAAACTCTTTTAGCATTTCAGACAGGGAGGTCTATTGGAGATGAACTTCCTTAGCATCTGTTTGTATGGAAAAGTATTTCTCTTTATCAGCAAACTAAAGCCATAACACTTTTAAAGGATCATACCCCACAAACAAGTGGAATTTATCTATAAAATGCAAAACTGTTTTGATATCTGCAAATAAGTAATGTAATAAAACTTTAATGCAACGAAATATAAAACATGTGATAATCTCAATATATGCAGAAAAAACATTTGACACAGTACAGCATTGTTTTTGATAAAATGCTTCAACAATGTGTTTGTTAGAATAACATAATAAATGTCATATGAAATAAACTGACACTAACATCATAGTCAATAAAGAAAGATTGAAAACTTTTCCTCAAAGATTAGGAAAAATACAGGGCACATACTTTCATCAATTTCATTCAACATAGTACTAGAAGTCTTAGCTGGAATAATCTGACAAGGCAAAGAAATAAAAACCATCCTAATAAGAAAGAAAGGAAGAAAACTCTATTATTTGCAGACTAAGTGATTTAATATGCAGAAATTTTTTAAAGGCCACACTCAAATACTTTGGAACTTATCAAATAATTCAGTAAAATTGTAGAATACAATAATCGATATATAGAAATCATTTGGATTTCTACATACTAACAATAAAATATTCATTAAAAATAAGCAAAGAAAATTAACTTATTCACAATATCATCACAAACAATAAACTATTTAGGAGTAAATTTAACTGAGGGAGTAAAAAAATCTGTATTACTAAAACTACAAGTTTTGATGAAAGTTATTGAAGAAGATACAAACACATAGGAAATAACCCATATTCATAGATTGTAAGAAGTAGTATTGTTAAAATGTCCATATTAAAAATGTCCATTTAATGCAGTCATTATCAATATTCTAAAGGGATTATTACTTCACAGAAATACAAAAATATAGTAAAATTCTTATAAAACTATAAAAGAGTCTGGGTAGCCAAAGCAATACCGAGAAAGAACAAAGCCAGAGGCATCACCATTTCTGATTTCAAACTATAGCACAAATCTATAGTAATTGAAACAATATGGCACTGGCATAGAAATAAATACCACATAGAACAATGAAGCAGAATAGGTAGCCCATATATAATACACACGTGCAAAGTCAACTCCAACTTGATGAGAGCCAGTATCACCTAGTGGGGAAATACTAGTCTCTTCTTGTGTGGAGATAAAAAAGGCCAACCACATACAGAAAAATGACATTGGACCCCTGTCTTATATTGCTCACAAAAATTAACTCAAAATGCATTAAAGGTTTAAACATAAGACCTGTTGCTGTAAAATTCCTAGGAGAAAACACAGGGGAGAAGTCCCCTACATTTGTCTAGGCAATAATTCTTTGGATTAACACCAAAAGCACAAGCAACAAAAGCAAAAATCAACACGTGAGATTACATCAAACTAAAGTGCTTCTGCCTAGGAAAAGAAACACTAAACACAATGGAAAATAAAGTTTCAGAATCAGAGAAAATATCTGCAAATCGTATATGACATGAGGGTAAACTAACAGTAGTTGTTTTGTTTAGTTGCTTAAGTCAATTGTATCTGACTCATTTGTGACCCCATGGACTGTAGCCTGCCAGGCACTCTGTCCATGGTATTACTCAGGCAAAAATACTGGAGTAAGTTGCCATTGCCTTCTCCAAGGGATATTCCTAACCCAGGGATCAAACCCGGTTTTTCTGCTTTGTAGGCGAATTCTTTACAACAGAGTCAATGAGTTTTTGTCAAATAATTTTTGTGTTTAATAATCAAGTTATATTGAAATCAAAACATTCAATATTTAAGAAGATAAAGATGTATGACAAAGTAATCCTTCAGAATATATGAAATAATGAATGTGTTAAAAGCAGAGTGTAAAAAAAACTTCTGCTAAAATATATTGTGGTTAAATATTTATGAAGCTATAAACATATGTAACGGATTCAAAGAAATTGCTCATCCTAAAACACAAACATGTTTTTCTAAGTTTTTACTGTAATTTCCATATTGGCACCCAGGAAACTTTCCTAAATTAATCTTCATTTATGGTTTGGTTATGCCAATTTCCTTTTACACATTTATTAATACCACCTTTCTCTATATACAATTATGTCCATTTTAAATTGTGAATTCTGTAAATATAAAAGATAGAAAAGCATAATTCTTAAAATATCCTCACAATCTTCATTTAGACCCATCAGATGTAAATGGGTCCACAAAACATCAATAAGTTCATATTTAATGCCTGTGTGCATGAGTGCTATCAATGGGGAACTGGATGATCAAGGCAGTGCCAGTGGTAAAGTACTCGCTTGCCAATGAAAGAGACCTAACAGACACTGGTTCAGTCTCTGGGTTTGGGGAGATCCCCTGGAGGAGGGGATGGGAACCCACTCCAGTATTCTTGCCTGGAGAATCCCATGGAGAGAGAAGCCTGGCATACTACCACTCACTGGGTCGCAAAGAGTCAGACATGACTGAAGTGACTTAGCATACATGCATGGACTTCTACTAACCTCCTAATATGTTAACATTTTATGCTTTATATTTCTTTAATAATTTAACATGCACAGTTGTTAAAAATACAGTTTAAGAACGTGACATTTTGAAAAGACTGCTTTTAGAGAAAAAGATAAAAGTTTGAATAAAAATTTGTATATATGGCTATCTTTCTTTCCTGAGAATCTGCTTATTAGATAACTTTGCATAATTCCCAATGAATAATTAAAAATAGCTTGATATTAGAATGCAATTTGAAGAAAACTGATAAAGTGTAAAAAGATAGTCCATTTGATATACAAAAGATGACATTTTAATTAGTCCTTGTATTTATAGTTATTCCATTAATATTCATCAGGTATAAACTTCATAAATATTAAATTAGTACATTGTAGTCTCCTTTTAAAAACATGTATTTTTTTAACCCCTGGGTTTGTAGGTTTAAGAGAAAGTATATACTGACTACAACAAAGTATCTGATATTCCATAGTGAAATGAAATTTGTTATCCATCAAAATCTTTCACCTTATTAATATATCAACAAGTAGAAACTTGGAATGTGATAGAGGACATTAATTGTTTATTTTTCATAATATGATTCCAGCCAGGAAGATACTCTCCTAGATTGATGGTTGAAGAAGTATGACTGACACAACCTCAAACTTGGTTGAAATCACAGCCCAAGCTACAGTCGAATCTGGAGAAACTATGTCTATATTAGACCAGTCACAACTTAGCAGCTTACTTTGCCAACAAAGTCCATCTAGTCAAAGCTATTTTTTTCAGTAGTCATGTAGGCATGGAGAATTGGAGTATTAAGTAAACTGGGCACCAAAAAATTGATGCTTTGAACTGTGGTGCTGGAGAAGAATCTCGAGAGTTCCTTGGACAGCAAGAAGATTCAAACCAGTCAGCCTAAAGGAAATCATTCCTAAATATTCATTGGAAAGGACTGATGCTGAAGCTGAAACGCTGATACTCTGGCCACCAAATGTGAAGAACTGACTCATTGGAAAAGACTCTGATGCTGGGAAGATTGAAGGCAGGAAGAGAAGGGGATGACAGAGGATAAGATGGTTGGATGGCATCACCGACTCAATGCATATGAGTTTGAGTAAGCTCCAGGTGTTGGTGATGGACAGGGAAGCCTGTGTGTGCTGCGGTCCAAAGCTTTGTAGAGTGAGAAATGAGTGAGTGACTGAACTGAACTGAAACGGAGCAGAGTAACCAAAAAGATATTCCTTGCATCTTGGTAACTACAATTTCAGGAGACCATCTGGAACCACCAATTTGCAGCAAAATTCTGCAAAGATGCATAGTAATCAAAAAACATTGTCTCACCCTTATAAGTTACTAAGCCACATATCTCCACCTAGAGCCAAAAAAAAATGATCATTTTACAGAAAAGAAGGTGACGGACGTATGAACTCAGAGGGAAAGAACATGCTTGCTTTTAGTTCAGTTCAGTTCAGTCACTGAGTCATGTCCAAATCTTTGCGACACCATGACTGCAGCACACCAAGCCTCCTTGTCCATCACCAACTCCAGAGCTTACTCAAACTCGTGCTCATTGAGTCGGTGATGCCATCCAACCTTTCATCCTCTGTCATCCCCTCCTCCTCTTGCTTCAATCTTTCCCAGTATCAGGTCTTTTCCAACGACTCAGTTCTTTGCATCAGGTGGCCAAAGTATTGAAGCTTCAGCTTCAGCATCAGTTTTGCCAATGAATATTCAGGACATATTTCTGTTAGAATTGACTGGCTGGATCTCCTTGTAGTCCAAAGGACTCTCAAGAGTCTTCTTCAACACCACAGTTCAAAACCATCAATTCTTCAGTGCTCACCTTTCTTTAAGTCCAACTCTCACATCCATACGTGACTACTGGAAAAACCATAGCTTTGACTAGATGGACCTTTGTTGGAAAAGTAAAGTCTCTGCTTTTTAATATGCTATCTACGTGTTG